>NC_092075.1:55000-97500 GCF_039877785.1 Chaetodon trifascialis | reverse complement strand
GACTGAGTGAAGTTCAGTTGTTCGACATGTTTAACTGCTTCGCCTCCCAGTTGGTGCAGCTCATTTCCTGAAGCATCAAGTCGTATTTGAGCTTTTCTAACATTTGGCGCAATTGTTTATAGCAACAGAATCAGTTTCATAGGCCGTTCAGTACAGCTAACAGTCAGATTTATGACCAGTTTTTACAAGATTCATACCTGATGATAATGATAATAATATGAAGAAGAAAATGTGTTGAGCTCAGACTTCATAATGTTGGAACGCAGCGCTGAAGCTCTGCTGTCAGACCAGAATGAACCAATAAGAAGGACTCAGACCACGCTGCCATTGAACACCTTAAACTCTGAAATTAAGTAACTTTAACCAAAAAAAGCAGCAGACGTGTGTCATAATGATGCAACGTGAAGTAAATGTAAAGGCTCTGTGAACTCAAACCAACAGATGGTTTGAAACATGAGTTCATCTGGACTCAGCAGAGCAAAGGACTCCCTGTGTCCTTCAGACCCTCCATTCAGATCAAAGCAAAGAAGCTCAGGAGGGGCCACAGGGGAGGGACCCTTCCTCATGACAGACAGACAGGAAGGAGATGTCACATCAGTGATGTGAGTTTAAGTCTAAGTCTAAGTGTAAGAGTTGTAAGGGAACTTAAGATTTACTGGGACTGGTCCAATCAGGTTTATCCTGACAACAAATAAACTTTGAATCAGTCTGAGAGCAGCCAATCAGGTTCCAGTTCAGGGGGGAAATGACAGTCTTTGTCTCCTCCTGTTCAGGGTTAGGTTTTCTTTTTTCTCTCATGTCTTTTTTGCTTCTTGTTAGTGATTTTTCTGTTTTTATTCTCCCCATTTATCAATCTTTCGTTCTGCTTTTTGCTTTATTTTTTATTGGTAAAGTTCCTCCATTTTTCCTCAGTTATTGTTTGTTTTTCCTTCTGTCTCCGCCCACAGAGCTCTGATTGATTTCACCTTCTTCCTTCATCCCTCCTTATTTTCCTCCCTCACACCCCAGCACAGTCTCATTGGTTCTAATTATCATAATCAGGCTCCAGGTGCCTCGATTGGCTCTCCGTCGCCGTCTGACTGCGCTCAGCGGTGGCGTGTGTCGTCCTGCCCCTTGGCGCCGTCGGCCAATCACCTTCCTCTGCTACGTCCTGTCAGTCAGTGCTCTGCGGCCACTGACCAACCGGGTAAGAGTGATTGCCGGCAGGTATCTGATTGGACGAAGGGAGATGGGGAGGGAGGGGAGCAACCGTGTGTGTGTGTGTGTGTGTGTGTGTGTGTGTGTGTGTGTGTGTGTGTGTGTGTGTGTGTGTGTGTGTGTGTGTGTGTGTGTGTGTGTGTGTGTGTTCAATTCAATTCAGTATACCTTTATTAGTCCCACAAGGGGAAATTCCAATTTACAGCTGCACCAGTAAAAGATAGCTTAGATAAAAACAATAAGTATATATATGTATGTCCTTTTGTTTTTTATTCTACTTCATTTTGTGTTTTATCTCCATTCTTCACCTCTATGAACAACTGCACCTTGTGTAGACACAACTTTTTGTTGTACAGATTTGAGTTGTTTTTTTAAGATGCTGACAAACCAGTTTCATATCCGCATTTAAATGTGAACTCCAAAGTATTGAGACTCGACCCCTGAGGAACAACAACTCTGTAAAACTGTAACGTGTCACATGTTGAATTTGTGATCTGTTGCTTCGTCGTATGTTCAGGACAGTTGATCTGGGCTCTTTGGTAACACTGAATGCAGAACGCACACGGAGGTAAGGTGGAATGTGTCTTTTTATTCGGGTAAACAACCACCAACCATGGACGCTGACAGTTTGACAGCCTGCATTACGGACTGCATTAACTTCTGTGTGGAAAATGTTGTGCCTACCAGAGAGGTACGGTGTTTCCCAAACAGCAAACCGGGTGTCCCTGGAACTGAACTCCCGACTGAACGAGAAGAAGAAGGTCTTTCAATCAGGGGACAAAGATGAGCTGAGGAGGGTGCCAACGGAGCTGAAACAGGAGATAAGGAGGGACAAGGACACCTGCAGGAGGAGGCTGGAGGGACAAGGACACCTGCAGGAGGAGGCTGGAGGGACAAGGACACCTGCAGGAGGAGGCTGGAGGGACAAGGACACCTGCAGGAGGAGGCTGGAGGGACAAGGACACCTGCAGGAGGAGGCTGGAGGAACAAGGACACCTGCAGGAGGAGGCTGGAGGGACAAGGACACCTGCAGGAGGAGGCTGGAGGGACAAGGACACCTGCAGGAGGAGGCTGGAGGGACAAGGACACCTGCAGGAGGAGGCTGGAGGGACAAGGACACCTGCAGGAGGAGGCTGGAGGAACAAGGACACCTGCAGGAGGAGGCTGGAGGAACAAGGACACCTGCAGGAGGAGGCTGGAGGGACAAGGACACCTGCAGGAGGAGGCTGGAGGAACAAGGACACCTGCAGGTGTCCTTGTTCCTCCAGCTGGAGGGACAAGGACACCTGCAGGAGGAGGCTGGAGGAACAAGGACACCTGCAGGAGGAGGCTGGAGGAACAAGGACACCTGCAGGAGGAGGCTGGAGGGACAAGGACACCTGCAGGAGGAGGCTGGAGGGACAAGGACACCTGCAGGAGGAGGCTGGAGGGACAAGGACACCTGCAGGAGGAGGCTGGAGGGACAAGGACACCTGCAGGAGGAGGCTGGAGGGACAAGGACACCTGCAGGAGGAGGCTGGAGGAACAAGGACACCTGCAGGAGGAGGCTGGAGGGACAAGGACACCTGCAGGAGGAGGCTGGAGGGACAAGGACACCTGCAGGAGGAGGCTGGAGGGACAAGGACACCTGCAGGAGGAGGCTGGAGGAACAAGGACACCTGCAGGAGGAGGCTGGAGGGACAAGGACACCTGCAGGAGGAGGCTGGAGGGACAAGGACACCTGCAGGAGGAGGCTGGAGGGACAAGGACACCTGCAGGAGGAGGCTGGAGGGACAAGGACACCTGCAGGAGGAGGCTGGAGGGACAAGGACACCTGCAGGAGGAGGCTGGAGGGACAAGGACACCTGCAGGAGGAGGCTGGAGGGACAAGGACACCTGCAGGAGGAGGCTGGAGGAACAAGGACACCTACAGGAGGAGGCTGGAGGGACAAGGACACCTGCAGGAGGAGGCTGGAGGGACAAGGACACCTGCAGGAGGAGGCTGGAGGGACAAGGACACCTGCAGGAGGAGGCTGGAGGGACAAGGACACCTGCAGGAGGAGGCTGGAGGGACAAGGACACCTGCAGGAGGAGGCTGGAGGGACAAGGACACCTGCAGGAGGAGGCTGGAGGGACAAGGACACCTGCAGGAGGAGGCTGGAGGGACAAGGACACCTGCAGGAGGAGGCTGGAGGGACAAGGACACCTGCAGGAGGAGGCTGGAGGGACAAGGACACCTGCAGGAGGAGGCTGGAGGGACAAGGACACCTGCAGGAGGAGGCTGGAGGGACAAGGACACCTGCAGGAGGAGGCTGGAGGGACAAGGACACCTGCAGGAGGAGGGCCTTCAGGGGAACAACACCAGAGAGGTTTGGAGCGGCCTGAAAAGCGTCTCAGGTCACAGCAGCGACAGTCCCTGAATCTTGAGGCTGAGAATGGGCAAATGAACTGAACCTGTTTTTCAACAGATTTGAAAAAGTTCCTCCCCCACCCACCAGAGTCTAGACCTGCCAGCGTTAATCTCCACACCCCCTTCCCCCCCCTCGCAGCTCCTCTGACACTAGCAGCACCCTCTTCACACTGCTAAACCCCCCTCCACTCCACATCACAGACTACATTCACCTCCCCCCACGTGCGCCTACAGGAGCAATCCCCCACCCAAGGAGCAGGAGTTGACTGCGCGAACCATCGCCAGCTCACCAGCAGACCACAGCATGTGAGGCTTCATGACAGCGTGTCCAGTATGGTAGTTTGCAGCAGGGGGGCTTCACAGGGGGCGGTGCTTCCTCTTCACCCTCTACGCATCACACTTCAGACACAACACCGACAGAAGTTCTCCAATGATACAGCCATCGTTAGACGCATATCACAGAGGAACTAACTGGAATACGGGGAGGACGTTACCAGCTTTGTCGACTTGTGTCGACTGAACCACCTGCACGTAAACGCGAGCCAGACAGAGATGCCAATTGATTTCCAAAAGAAGGCAGCACAGACCACACCAGTGAAGAGTTAACACTGTTAGGAAGGCTGAGCTCGTTTGGAGAATGTCAGACACGGTTCAAATATTATTGTACTTTCTATGGCAGTAGGATTTTTATAATCTGTACTTAATGTACATATACATCATTGTTTTTCTATTCTGTACCCTGTATTTTTTTTATCTTCACCCTTTTGGGTTAGAGGACAGAGATCTGATGTTAAGGAGTCCACATTTAATTATCCCATCTTGTTGTGCTATTGCAGTGGTGGTATTAATTGTTTTTAGGTTTTATGTGTAACTCCCATTTGCTTTGAATGAGTTGAGGTGGTCGGGGCAGACAGTCTCTTAACGGTTTTAATGGAAGCACAGCAAAGCCTGTAGGTCTGCAGCTCGACCTCCCTCTCAGCTCTCATGTTACAGTTGGTTATAGTTCACTTACAAACTCGCTCAGATTTCTGGAGATAAGAGCTGCTCCGTCCAAAGTGGGACAGATGCCGTCTCTCCTAATCAGACCAGGTCTTCCCCAGAATGTCCAACAATTATCGATGAGGAACAAGTGTGAAGACACACGGAGAACCACCCAGTGATGGAGCACGAATGAAGTCTTACAGTCTGACTGACCACGAACGCCACCCTCCTCTGTGAACACCACCCGCCTCTCTGAGCACCACCTCCACACTGGACAAATGTCAAATTTTGCTTGTTAGACCAGGCTCACCACCTCTTGGGATCCCACAGATTCATTTTGATGTGTAGATATGAAACATGAAACAATATGATTCAAAGTCATACATGTATGATGAGTATTGTTCAGGACAGACTCTCAGGTGTTGAAACATCAACATAACACATTATTCAGTACAACATCAAACAACAAGAGACATATCAGCGCGTTCATAAAGAGAAAATGAGGGACGCTCAGAAGTCAAGTGCCACTTTTTTCTTCAGCTTATTCTGCTTTTCCTCTTGTCCCCATCACTCTGTGCTGTCTCTCCACTCTCACTGCCTCCTTCACTTCTCCAACAGCTGAATATTCTTGAACACATAAAATATTTCAGTAATATTCTTCTTGTATAAACCCAGACTATAATAATTAATATTTAGTTTCCTGTTTGGTGCTGCAGGTGGCGTTGTATCGCTCCCTCCCGACTCGCCTCCTCTCTCGGGCCTGGGGTCGTCTGAATGGGGTAGAGCTCCCCACTTGGCTCCGAAAACCCGTCTACTCGCTCTACATCTGGACCTTTGGTGTCAACATGCAGGTCCGGAAGAACCTTGATTTTTTTTCACTACTGTTTTTTGTAGCTGTTCTTTTTTATTTATTCATTTTTCTAACATTTTAAATTGAACTGGGCTGTGTGGGGTAATTGGGTTGTTTGGGATGGTTGGGCTGGGGGCGGCACAGTGGCGCAGCAGGTAGTGTGAAGTTTGCATGTTGTTCCCGTGCATGCGTGGCTTCTCTCCGGCTTCCTCCCACAGACCCACAACATGCTCGTCAGGTTATCTGGTGACTATGAAATTAGGCTTTTTTCGCAGTGTGAGCGTGAATGTTTGTATGTCTCTATTTGTTGCCCTGCGATCGACTGGCGACCGGTTCAGGGTGTACCCCGCCTCTCCGCCGTTGACAGCTGGGATAGGCTCCATTTTTGCTTCATATTTATTGAATTTCTAAATATTGTTGTTGTGTTTTGATTTTGATATTTTTTTATCCTTTTCTTCACTCTTGTTCTTTTCTCTCTCTGTCGTTGAAAAGGAGGCAGCCGTGGAGGATTTACATCACTACAGGAATCTTGGTGAATTTTTCCGCCGACGGCTCAAACCTGCAGTGCGACCGCTCTGCGCCTCCTCCTGTCTGGTAACTCCTCGTCCTCTTTGATCCCTCCCTTTGTTTCTCTTTCCTCCCTTCCCCTTTTCTAGATCATGGGTTTTTGTAAAATATATTTGTTAATATTTCTCATGCTTTTGTGTTTGCTGTCTTTGAATTTTTATGAATATTTATTTCAAAAGTTGTGAATGTATTTCTGTAAGTTCCCTAAACTAAGCGTTAGTCTTTCAGATGTGAAATTGGCATTAAATTTGGTTGATTGGTGCTTGATGAAAGACAAAAGATTAGAAGTTGGACCTGCTGACCTGCTGCCTTTTCTGAATTTATTTGTATTTTCCCTCTTTCTGTGTGTGAAACTTTGAACTGTCCATCACCCATTTTAGAGTGAATTGCAGTTGAAAAAAACTTCTACAGTGTGGTTTTAGTTATCAGACCCATCAGGAAGAATTAGCACACGATATTAATACGTCTGACTTTTGTGGTATAATAATCAATCCAAGGAACAAATTATGGTAACAGTTTATATAATGATAACAATACTGACTAACAAAATAATGTGAGGTCTGATGTAGGTAGTTTATGTCGCCTGTTTTTCAGGATTAAAACTTCGTATAATTTAAGTGAGATCTGTGGGTTTCTTATTAGTTATTCAGAGGTGAAATTCAGTGTTTCAGCCTTCTCTCTCTTTTGTGTGTCAGACCTCTCCAGCCGATGGGAGAATCCTCCACTTTGGTCGGGTAAAGAACTCAGAGGTTGAGCAGGTGAAGGGGGTCACCTACAGTCTGGAGAACTTTCTTGGTCCACAGAAGAGGCAGAGCGACAGTGAGACCACACCCACTCCACCCCAGCCCATGTGACGGAACAAATCGCTTGTAAATCTGTCAGAGGCTTCGAGTAAAGCCCAAACACTTAGACCAAGAAAGAAACAAATGAAGACGCACTGAATAATGTTCATTATTTCTTTTTTTAATTTACTGACCTAAGTTTAAAAACCTTACAATGCCTTTAAATTTCGTGAAAGGAGGGTAATGACCTGTCCTAGACTCAAGACACAAACTGTCGGACTTGGACTTGACTTGGCACTTGCATGCCTTGATTTAGAACTTGTCTTGATTTGGGATTTGTTGGCCTTGACAAATCTGGAGAACTTCTTGGGTCCACAACCTGGTAAAGGCTTATTCCGTCCACATTTCTCTGTCTCTTTAGACTCCTCATCGACCTTCCGGGACCTCCTTTTGTCGTCTCCAGATAATGACCTTTTCCATGTCGTGGTCTACCTGGCTCCAGGTGACTATCACTGTTTCCATTCTCCCACAGACTGGAAGGTGGAGCTTCGGCGTCATTTCCCAGGTGAGACTCTGTTCACCTGTTCAGTCTGATTTCTGCTCTCAATCTGTTCCTTATCTCTCTCTCTCTCTCTGTCTCCCCCCCCCCCCTCCCCCCCCCCCTCTCCCCCCCCCCCCCCCCCCGCTCCTCAGGCTCGTTAATGTCAGTTAACCCAGGCGTGGCTCGTGTGGTCAAAGAGCTCTTCTGCCTTAACGAGCGTGTGGCGCTCACTGGCCAATGGCAGTACGGCTTCTTCTCGTTAACGGCAGTTGGAGCCACAAACGTTGGCTCCATCAGGGTTTATTTTGACCAGGTGAGGACAGAGGATTATTTTGGGTAAGGGTTAGGTTATGAAGATCATGACTCATGTACAACAACTTACCATCAATCAGCAATAATTTGGAAGTTATTGAGGGAAAACTCTGACTGGCTTTGTAGTTGTACAATATTGTCATGCAGAATAAGGTATTAATAAGTGCTTTATAATGACTAATGAAGAGCTTTATGCTAAGCTGTTACTTAATGATGAATATCTCTACGCTATATAAAGTGTTATGCTAAAACTGATATGATGATTGAGAACTTTTAGTCAGTTATCATGATTACTTTTGGCTAATTATTAGACAAACGATCGGAAATTATAAAGACATTTTCAGAAAATGTTGGTAATTTTTAATATAATAATTACACTTTAAAAAATGTTTTTAAATGTTTGTTTGTTTTGTCATTTTGTTATGGATTTATTCACCTTTTATTTGTATTGTAGTTGGATGTGTTACCAGCAGTCAGCAGTATTTTAGGGGTATTTTCTTGTATTCTATTAATCTGTCTATTAATGACATGAATATGCTGTTTGTGTGTTGACATCGTTATCCTCAGGAGCTTCAGACAAACGCTCCTCGCTACAGTAAAGGCTCCTTCCACGACCGCAGCTACGTTGCCATTGGCGACCAGTTGTTAAATGCAGCAGATGAAGGGGGTGTGGTTGCGGTTGATGGAGGGGGCGTGGCCTTACAGAAGGGGGCAGCTGTGGGGGAGTTTAACCTCGGCTCCACCATCGTTCTGCTGTTTGAAGCTCCAAAAGACTTCAACTTCAACCTGAAGCCTGGACAGCGAATCAGAGTGGGAGAGGGGCTTGGCAGCCTCTGATGGGCCAAGCTGCAGACTCAGGGGGAGGGGTCTGATGATGAGGAACTGCTGGAGACTAATTAAAGACAGATTTTAAGAGTTGAAGGCATTGTGGGTAAGTTTCTCTGTAACAAAGAAGCTGTGGACGACATAAAGATATTTTTATGACAAAGACTCAAACTCCCAGAATGCCTTTTGCGCCATGAAGGGGGAAATGGGGAAATGCCAAACCTCTCTCTCTCTATATATATATTCCTTTAAAATCACCAAAACCGAACTAACATAAACACTGAGATCATATTTAACAGACTGGTCACACAACAAGCTAATAATCTATTTTTCATCCAAGTCCAACAGGATCAGCTTTACACAAAGTGAAATAAAGAGTTCCACCGTCCACTGATACACTTTGAATGTCTGGAGCTTTATTGTTCACTTCTTGTTGTGAAAAGTCCAGTCAAAGCTATCAGAGCCGTCGCGGCTTCATTCCACGTCCGGCTGCATCGAGCGCCGGCAGCGGTGGCAGAACTGCTTCACCAGACGCAACCAAGAATCGTCTGTTTCTGACAAAAGCCGTGTCAAGCTGCACGGAGCAGCACGCACACTAACAGTACAGAGCATCCTGTCAGTTTTCAAAATAAAACACCCTGTGCAGACTCGTGATCATAAAGGGTTAGGGACTCAGACACATAAGAAGCAACGTAGCTGACTCACCCATGGTGGGAGCAACGTCTGTCTCTGAAACAGTCCTGGGGGGTTTGAAGATGCATGGAATCGTGTCACAGAGGTGACGTTCAAAAGTTTCAAAAGCAGTTGGTGGAAACTCAACTGGATCCCCATGATTGGTCAAAAACAAGTAAAATAATTACGTTTCTGAATGTAAAAGTGTGACCAGGCAAAAGAAAAGGTGAAGCGTCTCATTCACCTGTGCATACGAACTGTGTTTATTGTTGTTGCTTTTCTAAAATATGTAATTATGAATAAATATTTCTTTCTCAGCAACTTTGTCTTCATCACAGTTAATAATGAAGTTGATATTATATATTAGAACAATTACACCAGTGTTTATGTACAAATTCTGATTGAACTTATGGGTTAACACGCTGAAAGGACGCGAGGATGTTTACATTTGATACTTCTCTGGTACTACTGCAGTAATGTAGTACAACTTGTAACAGCACTTGTATTTTTACAGTGTGGTATTGTTATTGAATGACCTGAATTCCGCTAATATTATCTACACTATCTATTCACTAACTCCTAAAAATAGATATAAACACACACTACAGACCACGTAAGATAACATAATAATCCAGTTAATGCAGTTCTAAATAATCATCGACTTTCTTTTCTTTTGGATTTTTGATGTTTGTTTCTAAATTTGATTAAACTGAAACACGACATACCGATTGTTGTAAAATATCGAAGGTTTTTACGTTGTCAGTCAGAATAAATGTATCCGCACAAAGAGACGTCTGAGCTCAGCACACGTATTGGTCAGTCCTAGCTCCGCCTGGGGCAACAGAACCAGCAGCAGAGCCAATAGGATGGCAGCGCGCAGCAGTTGCCATAGCGATGGAAACGCGGCTCAGCTAGACCTCCGTGTGACCAGCTGTCATCGGCGACCTCCTTCCCCAACCAGAGCTTCCCGTCCCGCACCGGATCTCCGGCCAGTGCCCCCTCCCTGCGGCCAGAGCTCCAGGAGGACAGGGAGCAGGAGGAGGTGCAGGTCTGCTGGGCCTTCACTCCCAGGAAGGAGGCCAAATCCAGGTCCAGACCTGCTGCTCCTCCTCTGGGCCGAGGTGTGTTCTGTCGACACTGAGGACACGGGATCCACACCTGGAGGACAGGAGAGTACTTGATGTCGGCCATGACACTTCAACTCCTTCTGTTCCACCTGTGAGACCTTCAGCACGCTCATGTTCATATAATGTGCATGACAACATGTTCGGGGGAGTGTTGATGATGTCATCACTCACCTGTTCATTGATGACCGTGTCCAGTCTCTTCAGACACGCCTGGCAGAAGGCGTGGCCACAGTGCAGGCGCCGTGGCAACCGTGTCGCCAGGTCGTAGCTGCCAAAGCACACAATACACACCAGGTCTTGCCTCCTCAGTGACATCATCGTGTCCACGGCAACACTGGAAGGAGGAGGGGGGAGGGGCTGAGAGGTCACTTCCTGTTCCTCTTTTGTGTTGTTCAACATTTTTTCCTGATAGACAAGAAGAAAAGTCTCTGTACAGGATTCATTTTTAGAGCAAAATGTCTGTCTGTCTGTCTGTCTGTCTGTCTGTCTGTCTGTCTGTCTCTCTCTGCCGGTCTGTCTGTCTGTCTGTCTGTCTGTCTGTCTGTCTGTCTGTCTGTCTGTCTGTCTGTCTGTCTCTCTGTCTCTGCCGGTCTCTCTGTCTGTCTGTCTCTCTCTCTGTCTGTCTGTCTGTCTGTCTGTCTGTCTGTCTGTCTCTCTGTCTCTGTCTGTCTGTCTATGAACATGTATGTATAAAGACATAAAGTTATGATGTAATGTGGCTCCAGCCACCATTATTACATCATAACTCTCTGTGACATCACATCGTACTTGATGAGAGTGTTTGTTGGTGTTTTGAAGGAAACTGCTGAGTGATCTGTTCCTGTTTGTGTTCATTGTCCAATCAGAAGATCAGACTTCATCCTCCTCTTCATTCACAGAAAAACAGATTTTTACCAGCTGCACTCTGATTGGACGGATTTTTAAAGGAGACTTACCCAAATCTTCTTTTTGTCCCCTGTTTCTTCACATCACATCCTTCTTTTTAATCCTTCTCTTCTCTTCCCTTTCTTGTTTATTGTTCTTTACACTTTTCCTCTGTCCTGTCGCCTGTTATTGTTTGTCATTTCTTCTATTGCACCTCTTCATTTGCTCCAGCTTTTCTTTTTGTTTTTCTTTCTTTTCTTTTATTATTCTCGTCTTCTTTTATTTCTTCTTCTTCTTTGCTGCTTTCCTTGTCTGCTCTGTCTTTTCTTCTTGTTGTTCCTCACCACCTCTCCTTTAGTCTCTCTTTTCTTTCATCTCTTTAAGTTTGTTTGTTTTCATCTCTTCCTCTTTCCTTGTTTTCTATCTCTTGTTCTCTCCTTTTTATTCCCTCTTTTCTTGTTCATTTAGTCTTTTCTTCTCTGTTAGTTCTCGTTGTTCTTCTATGTGCTTCAGAGAGAGAGAGAGAGAGAGAGAGAGAGAGAGAGAGAGAGAGAGAGAGAGTCACCTTTATCAATAATTCAGCCTTGCTCGGCCAACAGCAGACACACTGAATATCACTTGATTGGTAAACAGTTATTGTTATACATGAACATAAGTAATTTTACGCATCATATTTGATAATGTGTTAACTTTAAATACCAAATCTTTTCATGACACAAATATAATAGAAAGCAAACAATAATAACAACAAAAATTCAAATATACAAGAAAAAGCTGTCTACATAGACTAAATTTACATTTAAACACAAAAACTACAACAAAAGCTTCAATGTAAAATGTTTCCTGTAAAATCTAAATGAAATATATAAAACAGAAAGAGTCAAATGCTGCTCTTAACAAATAAGCAAAACAAATATCAATAATAAAAAGGTTTAACCACTGAGGTGTAAACATAAAGTGACATAACTGAAATCAATAACTTATCAATAACTGAAAATAGTACACTCAATGCACAGTAAAACATACAATCATAGAAAAATATTGTTCAATCATCAATTTTCTGATCTGTAAACTGATCAGCCAATAGAAAGTGGAGCTGCTCTCAGGTTTCAGTTGGCCGCAGGTATCAGCCTATCAGCTTACGGTTCAGTGCGCACTGAGGGAGGTCGCCTAGCAACAGAGACATACAGACGGAGAACACGTCTCGTTATATCTAAATTCATGTGGTTCATTTTAACAACAGAGGAAAAAATAAAACCAGCTGAGCTGAGACCGTTACCATGGAGACACAGACTGTATATATGAACAGACGCTGGGTCCCGTTCAGGCTCAGTCCTGCATTATATACTCGACTCTTTCACAGCTGATCTGGGACAGAACCAAAGATGATCGGGTTCAGCTGGTTCACCATCTCCACATCCAGGTCCTGAAAACCAGCTGCAGAACGTAAGACACTGACGACGGGTCTCCTACAGAACTCTTTCAGTTTCAGAGACATACAAATCGATTGATTTAGAGGTTGTTTTTTTTTACTTCATAATCAGGTCACCAGGACCCCCTCCTCAAGGATGTCCCAGAAGAAAAACAGTTTTCCAGAAAAAGATCTGAAACATAAACCCTTCATAGCCAGAAAGAGGTTGTAAGGTTTACTCATCTGTGAGAAATCTCCATTTACACCAAATGAAAGAGCTAAAACATCCATTCATTTTCTGAATTGTTTCTTGTGTAAATAAAATTACTTAATTTTCAGAAGTAAAACTATGCCAACATTTCAGGTCCTGTTTGATCTGGACTGAAAGGAGTCCAGGTTCAAAATCTCCTTACCATTCCCTTAAAAATGAGCCTAAAACGCCTCTCCAAGGCAGACCCATTTTTTTTGCGATCAGACACTGGCAGGTGATGGTATGTGGAAGCAATTAGCTGGAAAACACAATGGGACCACAGCACGAAGCCTTGCTCGAGTCCAAGTTCAATTAAAGCTGATCACAATACACAGAAACTGAATATTGTCATGTTTTCTCTAATGGCATATTTAGCCCTCCTCCAAAAAAAGGAAATTTACTATATATGTATCTCCATAAATATCTATATTTAGATTCATGAAATCTAAAGTTTTCATCATCTATATGAATATATATTTAATATCTCCACTTCCTGTGCCACAGCGATCCTCTGACTCCAGGCTGCAGTCGTCTCCAGCCCCTGGGCTACGCCCATCTTCTGTTTTGGATATTGATCTAGGTACATCAGGTGGGACCAGTGCATTCAGTCTCTTACCTGCTCAGGCAGTACTTTTCCACTCTCAGTCCCGCTGCCAGCCACGCCCTGCCCACTCACCCGACTCTCGCCTGATCCTCATTTCCAATCAGTCCAGTATTTCAGCTGCTCTCCTACGCGCACTCTTTGCCAGATTGTTTTTCGCTTCATGCCAGACTTCAACGTTCATCACTGCACAGATCTCTTGTGACCAGACGCACCTGCCTGACTTGTCTGATGTCCTGTCCTCCAGTAAATAGCCTTCTGTCTCTGACGAGTCTTGGCCTGTATTTCCTGTATCTTTGTTTGCCTTTGAATGTTTGGTGTTGGCTTCAACAAACATTTCAAGAGACTTTGAACTTATTGCTGCTTATTTGTTTCTGCAAAGTCTGAGATTTAAGTTGGTACAAGCTATGTGTGTGTTGTGGTGTTACTGCATTTGGGTAAACTGACCTGATGGAGCAGTCGGAATGTCATGTTTTAGAGTCAGCAATGGTTAAGGAGGGTGTTTTCTACTCAACCTGAAATAACAAAAACAAGTATAACGCAACTGCAAGCACTGATTTGTGGGTTCAAGCCCTTTCTCATTGAACAGAAGAAAATAGACTTCACAAGGGTGAATATAGTCACTTAAGCTCATTTATTTCTGTTTAAAGGAGACACTTGTTTCCTCACAGAGCTGCAGCATTTCAGTAACCAAAGTTCCTCCTTTGTTCTTCCTTCAAGGAATCTGAATGAAGCTCAGTGTGAATGTTCAGGAGGCAACACAGGACGTCACTAGTGAGTTCAATCAGGTTTTATTAGAAGCATCAGCACATGGGAACATGTGGACCTATCTATATGACTCTTCAGATTTTGATTCATTCTTGTTCCCAGAGCATAAAAACTTAAACTGGTGACATTCTGTCTGTTTTGAGATACATGTTTTTGGTATTTAAGGCACCCCCTATGAGTGTGGTTCAAAATGCTTCATTAAACCTGTTTTCCTCCTAAGCCCCTCCCCTTTTAAATTTTATTGGGCAACATATTTAAAAATAAATAACATGCCAATAAGCCGCATGCAGCCTTTTATAAAAAACAGTAACGAGCCACAGACAACGTGGCAGCAGTGAAACAGTGCACTTTGACCATCCAGTAACTTTTGGCGTGACGGGCATTGCCTTTTCAAAATGCCATTTTTGGGCCTTAATTACAGCGCCACCATCTGAAAGTGAAACTGAATGTTAGAAGACAATCACATCAAAGACTGTTTGTTTGTTTACACCCTAACCCCACATGATGACAAGTTTGACATATTTTGACATCTCTGTGATGATTGGATCCTCTGTCAGCTGTTAGTCAGGTAACCAGTTTAAACCAGTTCAGGCCAGTTTGACCTGAGGGAGGTCCGACTGCACCTCAGAAGGAATGCTGCATGTCTCTTTTCAGTTGGTCATTGAACACATCAATCAGAGTTCCAATGTCCCAGCTGTACCCAAATGCATCACCAGGTCTGCAGTCATTATGAAAGGATTATAGCTCAGGCAGAAAAACTCAGAAATATGATGTGAAGACCTCCAATCACTTCATTAATATTCATCATCTTTATTTCACCAACTCCTCTAACTGAATATTCACCAAACTCTTCACATGTTTTGCAGTAAATTAACAGTTAAATAGTAATATTTTCTCATTTGATTACACATTTTATTCTGTGTCTTCTACGAAAATATTCAGATTTTCTGGTACTTTATTTAAAAAAACTCCTTCATGCTAAAATGTTTTCTGAAAAAACACAAATACTTTATGGAAACTTTCCAACACTTCCTGAAACCATGATCACTTCCTCTGTAGAAGGAAAAGGTGGATAAAATATAAAAGCCATATAATATTCAAAAACAATCTCCCATCACAAGTTGTTCGTTTGTAGAATGTGTTCATATGATCATTGCATTAATAATCACACGAATAAAATCTCTTGACATTATGTAAAAAAGTCCTTTAGAATGCCAAAATCTAAAATAGATTTGTTTAAATGAATTTCATCATCTATAATCTTTATAGTTTGCAGAAACATTTCATTTTACAGTCACTTTATGTTATTTTCGTAATAAGTAAAAAGAATACGAATAGAAAATGTTTTAATTTCCAAAATGTTTCCTGATGAGAAACTTCCACAACATGTTTCCTGGAGGAATTTGATAATCTGCTGTTCATTAATAGACAGAGATTAATGTTCTTTAAATGGAATCGTTCTTTTTTACTGAATGAATGAACTAATCATAAATCAAAAAAATATTTGAATATTTACTCAAACATTTCAAAAGTTACAAAAAGTGTGATGTAATGAGAAACTGCATCAAATTTGATCAGCAGGGAAACACACAGCATCACATTCCAGCAGCGGTCATTTTGTGCCCGATTACATGATCACAAATATTATTTATATATAATGAAATAATAATAATATGTCTTTTTCTCTCAATCAGTTTAAAACAAAACAACAGTAATAATAATAATAATAATAATAATAATAATAATAATAATAATAATAATAATAATAATAAAGAAGACTCTGACAGTTAAATGAAAACATTGAACTTAACTTTGAATTACGTTCTCTGGAAACTGCTTGGTCATTCTTCTTGTTATAATAATAATAATAATAATAATAATAATAATAATAATAATGTTATTTTCAATAATGCCCTCTTACCTGGCTATTCCTGAAGCTTTCAGCTGAATCCCATTGTCTTT
Source organism: Chaetodon trifascialis (assembly GCF_039877785.1). Lineage (NCBI taxonomy): Eukaryota > Metazoa > Chordata > Actinopteri > Chaetodontiformes > Chaetodontidae > Chaetodon > Chaetodon trifascialis. The sequence continues at coordinate 81,401 of NC_092075.1, read as the reverse complement.
TTCAAGAATATTGAAGTAAATGGACCTTGCTTAGAATTTTCTAAAAATTAAAATGATTCAGGTGGTTCTTCAAAATGTCGTCAATTTCTCTTTTATAATTAAATGAATTTTCTCAGTTTTTTTTTAATTTAGATTTTGTAAACATTTTAGACACAAAATGGCCGCCACTAAGGAAACAAGTTTGTGACTTTTCCTCATCTTTACATTTCTTTCCTCCTTCTGTAGTTTGACATTGAAGTTTTTCTTTCATTCGGTTTCTCTTTCTCTTCATTCCTTCATTTCTCTGTTCCTTCATGCTTCTTCTTCACTTTTTCAGTTGCTTCCTTGTTACCTTGCTGAAAGGAAGGAAACATTGACTTACTAAGTCCAGGAAATGAATAAATCCAAGCCAATGACAATCCTCCTGCCACTGTGACATCATTTCCTCCTTCTGCAGCGGTAGCAGCAGGCACGGCTCCGTCCTTCCTCATCCTCCCCCAATCCGGCCTCCTTCACCACGTAAGGAGGTGGAGAGGCAGAGCTCGACGCAGCGTATGGGTTCCCATCATTACTGCTCAGAGCCATCGGATTGGCTATCACTGTAGCGACATCATTGGAGGGGCGGAGCTTAGCCCGGGGGATGGTTACCTCTCCATAGGGATTTTCCAGGGATACGTTAATGTTTGATGACATGATGACGTGTCACGAAGGGCGGGGTTAAAGACGATCAGTCAATCAACCAATCAGTCAGCTGTCCAATCAGGTGACACAAGGGAGTCAGGGCTGGAGAGCTCTGTGGAGAAACGTGACTGGAGAAAAGGAAAGGAGGAGGTAACAAAGGAGAGAAGTTAGAGAAGAAGTGGATAAAGTAGTGAAGGAAAGGCAGCAGTACTGAAGGATAAGAGAAGAGAAGGAAAGGAGAGAAGGAAAGAAGGAAGAAGATGAGGTAGAGAATGAAAGGAGGAGGTAGAGGAAGAAAGTAGAGACAGGAAGGAGTAGGTAGAGAAGGAAAGAAGGAGATAGAGAAGGAGGTAGAGAAAAAAGGAGGTAAAGAAGGAAAGAAAATAGAGAAGGAAATTAGGAAGTAGTGAAGGAAGGAGGAGGTAAAGAAGGAAAGGATGAGGTAGAGAAGGAGTTAGACAAGGAAAGGAGGAGGTAGAGAAGGAAGAGAGAAGGTAGAGAAGGAAAGGAGGAAGTATAAAAAGGAGGTAGGGAAGGAAAGGAGACAGATTAAAAAATAGATATGCGTTTTCTGCGGACAGTTGCTTGAGCAAACCTTTGAATCACATCCAGCAAGTTGATTCATCAAGCATCATGACATAAAGCATCAGTTTCTTGGCACCAGCACCAGAGGCGGGACTAATATCTCATCACGCTGTCGTCACACTGTTGACATGCTGTCATCATGCTGTCGTCACACTGTTGACATGCTGTCGTCACACTGTTGACATGCTGTCGTCACACTGTTGTCATGCTGTCGTCACACTGTTGACATGCTGTTGTCATGCTGTCGTCACACTGTTGACATGCTGTCGTCACACTGTTGTCATGCTGTCGTCACACTGTTGACATGCTGTTGTCATGCTGTCGTCACACTGTTGTCATGCTGTCGTCACACTGTTGTCATGCTGTCGTCACACTGTTGACATACTGTCGTCACACTGTTGACATGCTGTCGTCACACTGTTGTCATGCTGTCGTCACACTGTCATCATGCTGTCGTCACACTGTTGACATGCTGTCGTCACGCTGTCGTCATGCTGTCGTCATGCTGTCGTCACACTGTTGACATACTGTCGTCACACTGTTGACATGCTGTTGTCATGCTGTCGTCACACTGTTGTCATGCTGTCGTCACACTGTTGTCATGCTGTCGTCACACTGTTGACATACTGTCGTCACACTGTTGACATGCTGTCGTCACACTGTTGTCATGCTGTCGTCACACTGTCATCATGCTGTCGTCACACTGTTGACATGCTGTCGTCACGCTGTTGTCATGCTGTCGTCATGCTGTCGTCACACTGTTGACATACTGTCGTCACACTGTTGACATGCTGTCGTCACGCTGTTGTCATGCTGTCGTCACACTGTCATCATGCTGTCGTCACACTGTTGACATGCTGTCGTCACGCTGTCGTCATGCTGTCGTCACACTGTTGTCATGCTGTCGTCACGCTGTCGTCATGCTGTCGTCACACTGTTGTCATGCTGTCGTCACACTGTTGACATGCTGTCGTCACACTGTTGTCATGCTGTCGTCACACTGTTGACATGCTGTCGTCACACTGTCATCATGCTGTCGTCACACTGTTGACATGCTGTCGTCACACTGTTGTCATGCTGTTGTCATGCTGTCGTCACACTGTTGACATGCTGTCGTCACACTGTTGTCACACTGTTGACATGCTGTCGTCACACTGTTGACATGCTGTCGTCACACTGTTGTCATGCTGTCATCATGCTGTCGTCACACTGTTGTCATGCTGTCGTCACACTGTTGACATGCTGTCGTCACACTGTTGACATGCTGTCGTCACACTGTTGTCACACTGTTGATATGCTGTCATCATGCTGTCGTCACACTGTTGACATGCTGTCGTCACACTGTTGTCACACTGTTGATATGCTGTCATCATGCTGTCGTCACACTGTTGACATGCTGTCGTCATGCTGTTGTCATGCTGTCGTCACACTGTTGACATGCTGTCGTCACACTGTTGTCACACTGTTGATATGCTGTCATCATGCTGTCGTCACACTGTTGACATGCTGTCGTCACACTGTTGTCACACTGTTGATATGCTGTCATCATGCTGTCGTCACACTGTTGTCATGCTGTCGTCATGCTGTTGTCATGCTGTCGTCACACTGTTGTCATGCTGCCGTCACACTGTTGACATGCTGTCGTCACACTGTTGACATGCTGTCGTCATGCTGTTGTCATGCTGTCGTCACACTGTTGTCATGCTGCCGTCACACTGTTGACATGCTGTCATCACACTGTCGTCACACTGTTGTCATGCTGTTGTCATGCTGCCGTCACACTGTTGACATGCTGTCGTCACACTGTTGTCATGCTGTCGTCACACTGTCGTCACACTGTCGTCACACTGTTGTCATGCTGTTGTCATGCTGTCGTCAATTAGATGACTTTGAACTGCTCTACCTCCTGAGCCACAGCTGCCCAGCTGATAAGATTATTTAAACATTTCAGTACATTTCAGAACTTAATCAAGGACGTGCACAACCTGAAGTTTCCTGAACAACAGTCCATTTGTTTGGCTGAGCTGAACAGAAAAATATCTGAGCCAAGCTCAGGTAATCTATCTATCTATCTATCTATCTATCTATCTATCTATCTATCTATCTATCTATCTATCTATCTATCTATCTATCTATCTATCTATCTATCTATCTATCTAAGTCACACTGAATGATATCAACATATGTTTCGTGTGTGTGTGTTCACATCTGACTGAGTTAAGACTCTGAGAAGACGGAGTGAGGTTTTTGACTTTAATCCACCTCCTGCCTCCCTTCAGCTCTCCGGCAGGCCATCTGATTGTCCATTACAGAGCAGATCGTGTGGCTTCACCGGGGTAAAAAAATGATTAGTGAGGAGCTGAGTGAAGGCTTCTCCTCCTTGTTATCTTCATGACTGACTGAAGCTTTTCAGCCATCAGGTAACTGTAAAGTGGACAACAGAACGCCGTGTCACCAGACTCACCTGTTCAGAGCTGCACAGGTTCTCCTTCCTGAATGTTGTTTCTCTGAAGAAAAACACCAACTTGTTCTTCTGCTGGTTTTGTCTTGTTCCTTCTTCTTCTCTGCTCTTGGAGACTGTGTTTAAATGTGGTCAAACTGCAGGAAACAATAAAAATCTGTTTCTCTGCTTCTCTATCTCCCCTTTTCACTGTGTGTGAAGCTTGCTTGACCGCCTCGCCCAAACCTGTTCTACCTGCCGACACTCCCTCTCTCTCTCTGTTCAATCTCTGTGGAGCTCCACCTCTCTCACTAGCACCTGACACCCCCTCACTCTGTTTCTGTATGTCATCCCACCTGTCTGTCTGTCTGTCTGTCTGTCTGTCTGTCTGTCTGTCTGTCTGTCTGTCTGTCTGTCTGTCTGTCTGTCTGTGTAGCACCTTCTGCATATTTTCTTTGTAAAATAGTGATTAAATCTCTACACTCTTTGTTGTATTATAGTTGTAGAATTTAACATTATTTATAACAGTTTGAGTTTATATATTCTTTATTATATTTGATATATTTCACCTTTAAAATTGTTTGATCGTATTTTTTATGTCTTTCTCGTGGGCTGACCGTGTGTTTGATCATATTCAGTAAATATCAGTGCAAAATACAAAACCACAAAACACTTTGAGGAAATAAACAAACTCATGTTTGAAGGAAGAAGTTCTAACATCTGTCTGTACAGGACAGTGAAATCTGTCTGTCTTTCAGTAACCGGTTGGACAGAAACTGGCACCAACCCTGCCCACACTCTGCTCCTATTGGCTGACATCTACAGGTGTTTATACAGCTACTTCACACTGATATATGCTAACAGCGATGCTGTGTTATAGCTGTTTATATTCTGTTAGAAATGCTAATACTGGCTTTATATAAAGTGTCAGTTGATTAAAACTTCAAGAACACATTTAGAAATGTGAACATGAAATAATAACTTAGACTTAGACTTTACTTTATTGTCATTCCGTAGACAGCAAGTGTAGACCGAAAGAAATTTTGATTGCAACAGGCTCAGCACAGGGTTGAAATATTTAAAAAGTATATATATATGTGAGGCTGCACGGTGGCGCAGCAGGTAGTGCTCGTGCCTCACAGCACGAAGGTTGCCGGTTCGATCCCCGGGTCAGGCGGGGCCTTTCTGTGTGAAGTTTGCATGTTCTTCCCGTGCATGCGTGGGTTCTCTCCGGGTACTCCGGCTTCCTCCCACAGACCAAAAACATGCTCATTAGGTTAATTGATGACTCTAAATTGTCCGTAGGTGTGAGTGTGAGTGTGAATGTTTGTTTGTCCTTTCATGTGGCCCTGCAATCGGCTGGCGACCGGTTCAGGGTGTACCCCGCCTCTCGCCCATTGTAGCTGGGATAGGCTCCAGCCCCCCGCAACCCCGAAAGGGATAGGCGGTATAGATAATGGATGGATATATATGTGGTGGCACAGTGGAACAAGTGGTAACACTGTCGCCTCACAGCTAGAAGGTCCCGGTTTGAATCCCGCTGTGGGCGCTGGTGGTGTGTCCTCCACCATGCCTTCAGTGCCTGCTGCTTGAGGAAAGGGGCTATCTATCTATCTATCTATCTATCTATCTATCTATCTATCTATCTATCTATCTATCTATCTATCTATCTATCTATAAGTATATGTACAGGTATGTTAAGTATGTTAAAATAAAAGTATTATGATATATACAGTATGTGAGTTAACAGTGTGTGGAATAAACAGCAGATTATACACAAAAATAAAAATAGCAGCGGGAATATGCATTAAGTTAAAAAATAAGCAGCATAAAGATTAATTTAAAGTGTAATTGTGAAGAATGACCTGAGGAGTTTACAGTGGTGCAAAAATGCTCATTTAGAGTTCAGCAGTCTGATGGCCTGGGGGACAAAGCTGTTACAGAACCTGGAGGTCCTGCACCCACAGAAATGCAGCTGGTCAAGATGCTCTCTATGGTGCAGGTGGGCTCTCTGCATCCTGTGCAGAAACTGCAGGAGTTGCAGTGCCGTTTTGACCAGTGATGCGGTGTTCACAGACCAGATGAGGTCGTCTGTGATGTGCATCCCCAGGAACTTGGTGCTGCTGACCACCTCCACAGCCGTGTTTTTGAGGAGAGGTGGAGCGTGACTGGGCTGGTTCTTCCTGAAGTCAACAATGATCTCTTTGGTTTTGTCCACGTTCAGGATCAGGTTATTGTCGTTGCACCAGCCCACCAGCTGCTCCACCTCTTCTCTGTAGGCAAGGTTGTTGTCGTCCCTGATGAGGCCCACCACTCTCGTGTCATCTGCAAACTTCCCAAAGTGGTTGGTGGCAGCCCTGGGGCGCAGTCGTGAGTCATCAGGGTGAGCAGCAGAGGGCTCAGGACACAGCCCTGAGGAAGCCTGTACTGAGGGTAATGACACGGGAGGCGTTCTGTCCGACCCGCACCGACTGAGGTCTTTCAACGAGGAAGTCAAGCAGCCAGTTGCACAGGGGGGTGCTGAAACCCAGGGGTCCCAGTTTGTCTACCAGATGCTGTGGAATGATGGTGTTGAATGCTGAACTGAAGTCCAGAAACAGCATCCGCACATGTGTTTTTTTGCTCCAGGTGTGCAAGGCTCGGGTGGACAGCGGAGGAGATGGCGTGCTCAGTGGAGCGGTTAGGCCGATAGGCAAACTGGAAGGGGTCGAATGTGTATGTGTGTGTGTGTGTGTGTGTGTGGGGGGGGGGGGGGTCTGAAGATGATATGCTCCTTTACCAGCCCCTCAAAACACTTCATCATAATGGGAGTAAGTGTGACGGGCCTGAAGTCATTGAGTGATGTGGTCTGAGGTTTCTTTGGCACTGGGATGATGGTGGCAGACTTGAAGCATGATGGGACTTTGGCTTGATACAATGAGGTGTTGAAGATGTCCGTTAGAGCGTGAGCCAGCTGATCTGCACATTCTCTGAGCACCCGTCCAGATATATTGTCAGGGCCTGGGGCCTTCCGTGAGTTGACTGTATCTTACCCAGGATAAATACTGTATATTGATCAGGTCCTGACTAAATTATCAATAATAAGTCAATGTCTAATTGTCAAACAATTAATTAATTAATCAATTAAACAACTTTAACAACAAACAAGCCAAACAAAAATTAATAAAGCCAATCAAAAACAACAGTTGTATCTTGTTACAAAGTAACATATTACTATATTTCCACTACTTTTGACAGTAACTCCAAATGTAGCTAATAACTTTTTCCAATTAAATGACAAAATAACACTTACTTAAACTTAAATGGGCTTGTTACTCATAACTTTTGTATTGTGTGAAAATGGTGGAAAGTTGCAGAGGACAGCAGATTTTCCACCTGATCGATCACCTGACCTCAGGACAGTTCAGGTAATGTCAGCTTGTTTCTCATCATCGTGACTGTTATGTTTCTAATAGTAAGTGAAGAAATTTGGGTTAATCAAATATTACTATTTATGAACTACTGCAGCAAAGTTCAGTAAACATGTGCATCCAGCGTGGTGCGAGTGTTCTACCAAATCCTGCTGTCTGACCAAGGCAACACAAGACAGATTCAGTTGAGGACACCATTTCCATTTGATAACCGTTGTTCAGACTACTACAATAGTTTGAACAATGGTTAGGGGGTTGGACTTATGTAAATGAGATGCAATGAGCAGCACTGTTACCTGGCTCCCCTGGTCGGTGAGAATCTTTCAGGCTGGATTTCTCAAAAAACTAGTTTGAGAAGTGCCTACATTCAAATAGCCACATCTTCCTCAAATATTTTTAAATTTCCATGCGTTAGACATCATTGGAAAGCTTAGAAACTACACTTTCAGAATCTGTAAGTAACTCAGAATGCCCCCTGGGAGACTTGTTACTGGTTTTCTCGTGGCTGGTCACAGATTATTAGCCCCCCTACAAAAATCTCATTGTTTTAAAATTTCCCAAGTGCTTTTAAACAGAGCAACACATTTTTAACACAGCTTTTTCAGACATCCTAGTTTTATTTTGGATGCTTACATTATTTCAAAATTATTAGCCCCCCCGATCCTAAGAGTGTCAGGCAGGGCTCTGTCTCCCCTTTTTTCCCTTTGTTTTCCCTGCGTTTTCGTCAGATCAGAGCGTCTTTGTGCTCTCGCCTTTCGTTTGCCCGTTTTTGTGGACACTTTTGGTTAATAAAGCTTGTGTTGTTTCTACCAGCCTATGCCCTGTGTTCTCTCTGCAGCCATCCCTGTGAGTTCGCCTTCCTCCGGTCAGAGCGTGTTCATACACACAGCAGTCAATTGTCTATCCTTTTTGCTGGACAACGGCCTACAGTTGTTTGTTGTAGTTTTCAACAAGTCGCTGACACTTCCCAGCCTATTCTTCTTTGGCAAATCTCTCAAGCTCCTACAGATTTGATGGCCTTCTGGCATGGACGTTCTTCTTTAGGTCACCCCACATATTTTCAATGGGATTTAGGTGAGGGCTTTCTGCAGGCCACTCAATTACATTCACTTTGGTCTTCTGGAGATAGTTCTTCACCAAGAGAGATGTATGCTTTGGATCGTTGTCATGTTTGAAGATGAAGCGATGACCCAGACTCAGTTTTATTGCTGCCTGCTTAAGGTTTTCTATCAAAATCTCCACATATCTTTCTTTGTTCATGATTCCTTCCACCTTGACAAGATTTCCAGTTCCAGAAGCACTGAAGCATCCCCACAGCATAATGCTCCCACCACCGTGTTTCACTGTGGGGACGGTGTTGTGTTCTCTGGGTTATATGCCTCTCCCTTTTTTCTCCAAACATAAGCAGTGTCTCTATGGCCAAAGAGCTCTTGTTTAGTCTCATCAGACCATAGGACACATAATCTTCCTCCAGGTTTTCCTGAGCATACTTAAGTCTGGCTAGAAGGTGTCTCTTCTTCAAAAGTGGAGTTTTTCTTTGTCTGCAGCCTTGCAGTCCACTCCTGTGCACAGGTCTAGTGATTGTCTTCTTAGAGACTACAATTCCTGATATGGCCAAGTCATTCACCAGCGTCTTGGCAGTTGTTCTGGGGACACATCTCTCACTAGTTTTCTTTCCAGGGTCTTTGAAATCTTTCGCTTCTTACCCTTGTATGCCCATACTGAGGCTTCTGTACCTACCATGTTTTAACTTAATTGTTGAGTGAAATCACCTGATTCACCTGATCACCTTTAAGCACATCACCTGTGAAGTTAAAGCATATCATTGCACAAAAGTGGTTTGTGCAATGACTTAATAAATGGCCTTTTCTTAAAGGGGGCTAATAAAAATGTCTCTGGTCATTTTATTTTTTTCTTAAATAATTCTGTTTTGGTGTGCAAATATGAATGATTTGTGCCTTCTAAAGAAACTAGTGTGTTCAGAAATGCTATGTTGAAAATCCCTTGTTCTGTTAAAGTACTGTGGAAAATCTTGAAGAAACTTCAAATTTCATAGAGGGGCTAATAATTTTGTCCTCAGCTGTAGGTGGGAATGCTAGTCCTTGCTGTCCTCTGGTGGTTGAGAGTGTTAATACCTCTATCACTATCTATCACTACAGTTATAACAGGAACAATGATAGAGCTGTCTTGTCCCACACTGCCACAGCAACACTAAGACAATGTAGCCAAGTCACATTTTACGTCCATGTCTGAAGTTCTCATTATATGTACGATTCCAGTGATCAGTGTCCAATGAGGAACATGCTGTCTTCACTTTACCAGAGGAGTACAGATGACTAATAGAGAGTTTACCTTTACAATCACCTGAAGATCAATATCAGCTTAACCAATCGGCTTCTGCTGGACGACGATGCTGCTGCAGAGAAGCTACAGATTGTAAAATGTGGACACTTCACGCACATGTTCAGCCCAACAGCACAGAAGATCTATACAATCAGCACAGTTTCAGTTAGTGAATGAATTCTTGAGCTATGGTTTTGTGAGGTCACAGAGACCTTTGACGTTTGACCCTTTGTTTCTGGTCCATTCATCCTTGAATCCAAGTAAATGTGTGCCAAATATGAAAAAATTCTCTTTTACAGTACAGTGTGTCGGTGTGTCAGTTAGCATGTCTGTGGTCATGTGACTTAGAAGGAGAGTGTCATTTCCTCTTGGATCCCGTGTTCGTCCTGCTGCGTTCGAGCACTGCACATCTCCAACATGTACTGCTTGTGAAGGTTGTGGAACTTTGCCATCGCTTTGACATAACGCTTGCGGGCACGCTCCACCTCCTGGCCTGTGATTGGGCAAGAGAGAGGGGAGGAGTCAGGAACACCAAAACTTTCAATAACTTTTACTTTCTTTCAAAACCAAAGTTTTTACAGAAGAAATGAACAAACTGTCAAAGACTTCCTGAAATATTCAGACATTGAAATTGTAACTGACACTTTGTTTCCTATTATATTCTAAAATTAATCATTTAAATATTGTCTGAACATTTATTTTGATTCGATAAGGTTTAAAATTTGTTTGATAACATTGTACTATTTTAAAAGTAAATAAGAATCTGGTCTTATTGTGTTAGTGAAATCATATTTACAACCTCTTATACAGACTGATATCAATTCATTTATTTTCATACTAATGAAGAACAAGAACTCATAAACAGCAGAACAGAAACAAAACACATCGTTTTGATGTCAAATCTTTGCAACTCTGGGAAAAAAGACTGGAAAAATATACACATGGGAGAAGGTAGCCTTTCTAAGACCTAGACTGTTTTAACCCAAACAATGATCTTCTCCGAAATGAAGTAATTTTATTGCCTAAACATCAGTAAACTGCAACAGAAAAAAAATCTAGCAATATAATGAACGTCATGGGGTGAACGGCTTGTGCAGAAACCACTCATCCACCCAACGTGACCTGCTGTCATCATGGACTTGTTTTTTACTCAGTTGCAATGATGGTCCTGGAGAAGCATGGTGGTGATGTTGTAAGAACACCTGCATGCTGATATGCAAATATTTCATATTCTACATTTTAATGGGAGGACAGCTGGAGAGAAGGGTAAAATACAGCAGAATCTCTGGGAATTCCCCTGAAACATGGTTAGTCAAATGGCAACAATCACGGTAAGCTAACAAATCACAAAGCCCCTATCTTCACCCTTTTCTCAGACTATGGCTTGTTTGACTTCCTCATGGACCTGTAATCTCAACTTTCACACATCACTCACACTGAAACACACACTGCACTTGTGTCTTAGCCATTCTTTGATACTGAGAAAAAATGCAAAGTCAGACCATTCAAAGTAACCATAGTGCCTGTAATCTGTCTTTCAGTCTTTCCAAACTCTTTATGGACATCAAATTAGGCAGCTCAATTTAGTTAGAGGCTTAATTACTCACCGTCATAACTGTGGACGTAACTTGATATCTACAGCTTGTTCTCCTGTTTGTTGGTGGAAGCAGATGAAAGCATGTTGTTGACATTTATCCAAGGAAAATCTTTCTTGCATCACGAAAAATCTGCCATTGTTGATAGCATAGGCTGCAGTATCTAACCAGTAGGAACTAAGTGAGTGGACTTTCTGAAGAGCAACACACCACAGAGGAAGTGGCATTCTCAATGAAGACCCACCTTGACGGCAGGACTGACACATTACATTTTCTTTTGAATTTTCTCCTATGCAGAGGGTCATGGAAATGTAAAGTCAAAAGCTAAATGTTCCTTTTAGTATGGTCATTGAACACCCACGTGAGTATGTGAAAATGAAAATGCAAATCGGATAACTTAATTTTGACCCAAATAACACAAACAAGAGTGGAAAATTATAGCACTATCATGGAATTACATTTTCATTTTCAAGTTTGCATTATCGTTTTAATAATGTCCAGGCTTCGATATTTTTCTATCTTTTCTTTACACAGATTTTCGACGAATCACTGGAGCTGTGTGACGTTCCCTCACACTTCAAATGCTTCATTATAACTCTGACACCAAAAAAAAATCCTCCATCTCAGGATCGAATGACTACAGACCATTTACCTTGATGTCTTTGGCCATGAAATCCTTTGAGCTCAGCCGAATGACATCACATTCCCTCTCCTAGACCCCCTACAGTTTGCCCACCACGCAAACAGATTGGTGGAGGGTGTGGTCAGAATGGGACTGAACTATATCCTGCACAACCTCGACTACCCAGGGACATATGCAAGGATCGTGTTGGTTCAATATCATCATCCTTGAAATCCTCCAATCTAAACTCACCCAGCTCACTGTGCCATCCTCCACCTGTCGGGGGATAACAGACTTCCTGACAGACAGGAAGCAGCAGGTGAGGCTGGGGAAAATCACATCCAGCAATAGGACCATCAGCACTGGAGCCCCTCAGGGATGTGTGCCCTTCTCCCTTCACACCAACTGCTGCACCTCAGGAGATCCGTCTGTTAAACTCCTGAAGTCTGCAGACAACACACCTCTCATCGGCCTCATCCGGGACGATGACGAGTCTGCGTACAGACGGGAGGTGGAACAGCTGGTCCTCTGGTGCATCAAATAGCATCTGTTCCAAGTTCTGTCCTCTGGTCAGTGCTCCAGATCACTGAACGCCAAAACAACCAGACACAGACACAGTTTGTTCCCAGCAGCCTGATGAACAACTAGCAGCCAGACAGTGACACCAAAACATCCACAGATTGGACACTTATCATCCAATAATCAACACTTTCTAACAGGTACATCATCACTTACTGTCACTGTCAACACAAATACCTGCTCACTGTAAATCTCACTGTATATATTGTTTATTGCAACATCATTCTTTGTATAGATTGTTTACTTTACTTACTTTACTACTACTACTACTTATTGTTCAGCTTTTGTTCAGTTCGGTGTTTGTTTGTTTTTTCCTTTTGTACTTTGTATGTCCTTTTTTCTTTTTCCTATGCAAATACATTGAGTACCAGTGTTTAATTTGGAGTCAAATTCCCTGTATGTGCACATACTTGACCAAAAAGCAGATTCTGGTTTTCTTGACAGTAGCCCCCCCCCCTTCCCGCCTTTCCCCCTTTTCCGTTTCCGGTGGAAGCCTCTTCCTGTTAGCCGTTAGCCTTGTAGCTCCGTAGCCGGACGAGAGAAGGAGTAGCCGCGGAAACGGAGCACAAAACCGCGGAGAAGTGGGAGGAATGAGCGGCAGAGGAGCGCAGTGACCAGGCAGCGAGTGTGCCGTCGAAGAAAACTGCTTCACGGTACGTTAATGCGGCTGAAAGCGACCGAGAAGAAGTCGAAAAACACCGAACCTCCTCCCGACTCTCCCACTCCTTCTGCATCTGCTGTCTTCATCTTTTCTTTATTTACCGCAAAAAGGACAGAAGAGAATGCACAGAAAGAGTAAAGGTTCATTTGTGTCCGTTTGTGTGGTTGATAGTTTGTTTTGACGCTGGTTTTAACAAAATTTAACGACCGTCGTTAGCCTGTTACCTTCAGTTTTCCATTAGTTTTAATGGGAAAGAGAGGCTAGTATTAGCCTAGCTTCCGTTCTGCACCGGTTCTGATGGAAATTAAATGGTTCAGAGGTGTTCACGGTATGAAAAACAGGTTTGTTTTTAAGGTTTTTAAGCTTAACGGCTGGTCTTCAGTGGTTGGGGAGGACGTTTGACTTTTGTCTGTGAAGTTTGGACAGAAGGAAGGGGTGTTTTGACAGCGACTGACGGGCTTTGAAGGTCTTGCACACTTTCAGTTTTCCAGGCAGGAATTTAAAGTGCGTAAAGAAACATGGAGGAGAGTTGAGTGTTTTTAAATGATCTACGAGGTCTGCTGAGGGATGAAGCTGATGGTCGTTGTCGTAATTAATTGGCGTGTGAAACGTTTTTATCCAGAAAGCTGCTTTGAAACCGGTTGTGAAGAACCTGTCTGACGTTATTTAGGACTCATTTGTGGATGTTACTGGTGGGTCTGGTAACGTTTTGGGGTATTTTTGAGGTTTTTGTACATTTTTGGAACTTTTCAGTCAAAAAGCAAGTTAATGTCAATAAATAAAACATTTGCCTGTTAAAAATCATTTGAGAAGTGATCATGGCTCCAGCTAATGACTATTTTCAAAGCTGATTAATCAGTCAACAATTATCTTGTATTTACTGACTGTGTCTAATGAAATTGTAAGTTTTATAAGACATACGGCAGTTTGGAAGTCCTTTTGAATGTGTTTGGAAAGTTTTTGTGTGGGGAAAAAGTTTTGAGAAATCTGTGGATGTTTAGACAGTTTTTAAGATGTCTCATGTTTGAAGTAGCAGTGAAGAAGCATTCAGACTGTTTTTATTCTCATAATCTCTGCTCTCTCATCAGAGGACCATGCAGTCATTCCTCGCTTGCCCCCGCCGATAGAGAGAGAGGGAGTGTGTGTGTGTGTGTGTGTGTGTGTGTGTGTGTGTGAGTGATCCAGGATGGGGTTTGGTCGGGATCTGAGGAATTCCCATGAGGGATTACTGAAGTTGCAGGACTGGGAATTAAAGGTACAACTCTTCACACACTGTGAATACTTTAAAGTTCAACTAATTAAATGTCATGTTTTTGGTCTGCAACAGCACTTTGTAGCATATCTTATCTGTGAGCCACTTCCTGTTAGCTTCCCTACAGTGCAACACAGCTGCTCTCTGGTTCCCTGCAGCGTGTCAGACTAACTGCTGATCGATTGATCTGCCGATTGGATGTTTTACAATCTGTCCTTATTGGCTGAACTTGGCTCCAATAGTGGTCGATGGATGTGCAGCCTCCATCGTTCCTTTGTTAATCTTGATCATTAAATGTCAGACACCGTCTGTTTTATTCCACCGATACGCCGCCCGAGTCAGTAGTTTAGGGGTTAGCTTGTAGCAGAGCCGACCACGGTGAGGAGAGAGCCGTTAGCTCGTTAATCCTTGGCAAAACTGAAAACTACTCTCATTTTTTACATAACATTGCTATTATGTAGATTCCAATCCAAATGAGGGAACAGGATACAATGTGTGTGCGTGCGGCCGTGTGTTGCTACTGTTAATGAATTTATGCTAATTCTCCTACTAACAAGCGTGGTTGTTAGTTTGGCTGCGTGTACAAGCCTCACTTTGACTCCAAAGTGCAGTCCAACAGTTCTCCAGTTATCGCTGATTAATCGTCTGTTGGCTTTTTCCTGCTTAAACTTTCGTTATTATGTCAACCTGTAGAAATCCACTACTGGTTCATATCATCCCTCTTAAACACAGACAGGAACAGACTTCTCTAACCAACTGAGACAGAAAAGAGCGCTCTGATACTTCCCCAAAAAAGGTTTTCTTGCTTTTAATAATACATAAGGCATCATTCCCAGAGGAAAAAAAACAGACGAGTTACAGTTACAGATGAGGTAAAGTGCTGAAAAATATTTGATATTTTAAGAGGGGCACATTATTCCAAATGAATCTTCAGAAGTTTCTCTGAAAAGTGTGCTGAAGGGTAAAAAATGTCAAGAGGAGTAAAAATGAACAAGCACATATGGAACCATGATTGTGCACATCTGAAGGCGAGCATGCCCTCGTGTTTTCAAGGTTGATGGCACTAACAGTGTAATTGTGATTGTACTGGTTTGAGTCTTTCTTCTCTCACTTCCTGTCAGCTTTCTGTACTTTCTCCTTAAAACTGTAGAAATGTGTGTCTGTGTTGGGCGCCCTCTAGCTGCTGGAGACGGTGAAGCGCTTCATGACACTGCGGGTGAAGAGCGACAAGGAGTATGCCACTCTGCTGCTCAGCATGACCCAACAAACCGAGAAACAGGAAGCTGCTGATTATGTCAGCACTGTCAGTAAGGTAAGGGGACTCACCTGTTCATTAGTTCTGATGTCTCCAGCCGTGTCAGAGCTGGTCTCAGTCCCTGGTCCCTTTCACATATGCACTGCAACCCTGAACTTACGTAGACATTACCTGGAGGAGCTGTATGTCAGAATGCAAATGTCCGGACATTAGCCAGACTTAATTCTGAGTACAAAGCCTGTGGAGAGCAGGTAATTAACTGGCATGACAGCAGAATGAGAATGTGTCTGAAAGGGCCACTCAAGAAAATGTCTCTGTCTCGGTCTCTGTCTGTCTGTCTGTCTGTCTGTCTGTCTGTAGATACAGGTAAATTAGATGCAATAAGAAGATAGTTAAA
Organism: Chaetodon trifascialis; assembly: GCF_039877785.1. Taxonomy (NCBI): domain Eukaryota; kingdom Metazoa; phylum Chordata; class Actinopteri; order Chaetodontiformes; family Chaetodontidae; genus Chaetodon; species Chaetodon trifascialis. The sequence goes on along the minus strand of NC_092075.1, from coordinate 65,602 downwards.
CTGTATACAAATATGTGAGAACGTTCCAATTACAAAAAGGATATTTAGGTGTGTGTGTGTGTGTGTGTGTGTGTGTGTGTGTGTGTGTGTGTGTGTGTGTGTGTGTGTGTGTGTGTGTGTGTGTGTGCGCGCGCGCACGCACGTGCAGGAGGCAGCTCGGTGCAGATGGTCAGTGAAGGAGCACAGACGCTTCACAGTCATTTTGCTGCTTCTCATTGGTCAAGCAGCTCCCAGAAGGTGCCGCTGTGTTTGCTCATTGGTGTATTTCAGCCGGTAGATGAGAGAGTGTGTTGTCATTGGTTCAGAGCCTTTTTGGCTGTTTGTAGTCTGTGAGCAGTCTGTGTCTCTGATGTCCTGCTTCAGTTTGGTGGAAGTTAAAAAGTGCTGCTGGGTTTCCGCCTCATTTTGTGGCAGCGGCTGCAGTCTGTCTTCTGTTGGAAGCCACATTTGTCTGCGGTGGCTCTCCATGATCAGGCTAGTCCCTCTGAGTCCGTGCAGAGTCGAGGATTTCTTTAGTTCTGGATCAGTCGCAGTGGTCGGGGACAAATAACATGCCAGCACCTTCTGTTTTTTGGTTGATTCTTTCTAGTGTGTCCAATAGTTCTCTGCCTGTCTTCTAATAATTTGGCCTCTGTCTAGATGGGTCTCTTTGTCGGTGAGGCCTTTGCTATGGAGCCTGTAAAGATCACTGTGTTTTGGGTCATTATAACTATGAAATGCTCCCTGTTGGAATTTGACAATTAGCAGGAATCATCCTAATTGTGCTTTGTCTGTCTGTCTCTCTCTCTGTTTCTGTCAGTCGTGGTCTCAGGTGATTCGTCAGACAGAGGCATTGGGTCGGGTCATGAGGAGTCACGCTGATGATCTGAACTCTGGTCCTCTGCACCGCCTGGCAACACTGATCCGAGACAAGCAGCAGGTGAAGAAGAGCTACCAAAGTCTTCATCAGCAGCTGGAGAGCCACAACCACAAGGTCTGCTGAAGTGGAAATGCTAAATTAAGTTGAAGTGTCAGTGTGAGTGTTAGGACTGAATGACGTTTAAGTGTCAGCTTAAGTAAGCTCCATTCTTGGAGCATAACTTAGCAGCTGTCATTGTCGCTGTCGATGTCGCCGGCCATTTGTCTTTTACACGCAAAAGACGAATGGCCGTATAAAGAGACGCTCTGACAGAGGAAGAGGAACGATGCTACTACAAAGCTAGCTAATCATACATAGTTAATCTGCTGGTATGTAGCACGGTGAGATTACGTTAGCCTGCCTTTGTGTTTGACTGTATACTTCGACATTCCACGTTTTGAACTTCATTCAATGTGTTGTGTTTTGTGGTAGTTCAGCAGTTCTTCTTCACACTGACACTAAAGAAACAGCAGATGGCGCTCTTGCCTTGTAGCTAATAGATGCTAAATAGCTATCATTATATGCAGCCCCTGCTGTGTAACACATAATTAGTAACAAGTATCATCTGTCTGTGAGGAAACGTGAAGGCTGCAGTCTCACATGTACTCTGTGTCCTTAGCACCTCAGCGTGAGCTCGTGTTTGTGTGACGGTTTAACACGGTTTCACTGAGTTAACGGTTGGAATCCTCCAAAAATGGCTGATTTGCTGTTGACGTCACATTCCCATTCCCTGTTGTGTAAGCTTTAAGTGCTCACGTGAAGTAAGTTGTGTATTGGTAGTGGAAATTGTGGTTTGAAGATGAAAACCTGAGTTCTTGAAGGGACGAGAAAAACCAGCTGAAGTGTCAGTTAATATAACTAAGTATATGAACAAAGAATAATGATGGCTGTCAGTCTTTGTTTATATACTTAGTTATATTGAATTTTATTCTATTATTAAATAGATATTATTTAATAAACACATATTAGACATATATATATTTTTTAAACTAGTGCTGTCAATCGATTAAAATATTTAATCAAGAATAATCTCATGAATGTCATAGTTTAATCGCCATTAATCGCACATTTTTATCTATTCGAAATGTCCCTTGAATTATCATTTTAATACTGTTATCAACATGGAAAAGTGGATAGGCTTGCTTTGTGCAAATGTTTTTTATTGAAAACAGCGTCTACTGTTATATTTCACACTAACATACTCCCTTTGAGCAGTCGTTCACATTTGAAGCAAATCTCACACAATTTAACGGTGTCATTAAACAGATGACAAACAAATAAATACTTGGTTACAAAAAAAGTCCCTTCAGCAGCCTTTTCTAAGGGATCAAAACAGGGTGATCCAAGATAAAGTCAAAGGTCACATCATTGTAAAGTAGGACTCAGCCTGTAGTGCAGTTAAACCACGGCTGAAACTGTCTTTCTTAGGTTTCCTTTGAACATACCAGCAGTCAGACTGTGATGCTCTTCTGTTTATTCAGCAGAGGCTCATCAGCCTCTTATTTCTCTCCAGAAACAATGAACATTACTTGGCTCTGGCTGCAGTCAGCTTGTTCTTAGTTGTGGTATCCATATCCTCTGTGGAAAGCCGTCCATTGTCGCCTGGTTTGACAAGGAGGCGCAGAGAATTCTCATTCGCCGTGTGTTTGGCCATCAAGTGGTGTTTCAGACCGGATGTGCTACTGTGATAATTCAGTTCACACCAACAACACACACAGATACCTTTGGTCTTGTCAGTCGACCCATCTGGCAACTTTTTGAAACTAAACTTTCCATTCAGAATCTTGTTCGCCTCCATTTTGGCGTTTCGCGCTTGACATCCATGCAAACCGGTAGCCTACTCTTTCACAGCTAGCGAGCAGGCGAGACCAAACACATGCGTGGAGTGTGCCTGTTGTTTTGTTTCCGGTTTATGACCGGATCCTGTAGTTTTTCTCACGTTAGTTCACTAGGTCACAAAGAACGTTAATCTCGCGATTAAGAAATGAGGCTGTTAATAATGCGATGTTTTTGACAGCACTTATATTAATATATACTTAGTTATATTATTTTTTCAGAACATTCTTTTCTCTCTCATCCTTACTCGTCTTTATATATTTTATGTTTATGTGTTTGTTTAACCTGCTGCTGCAACAACAGAATTTCCCAAATTGGGATCAACAAAGTCTAACTAACTAACTAACTAACTAAGTCTAAGTCTAAGTTGAAGTGTGTTTACTGGAAGCAGTTGAAATGTCAGTTGGCTTACTGACAACTGTTAAAATTTCAGGTGCAGTGTAAATCTGAAACCAGCTGAACTGTCAGTCGATTGTTGGAGTGTCCCTTTGAAATGAAGTGAAAGCAGTTAAAGTGTCAGAGACAGTGATGAAGGCAGCTGAAGTGTCATTTGAAGTGCAAGTTAATGAGACGGTTGAATCCTCCAGGAAGTGTGATGATCGAATGTCTGAGAAAACTTTGATGCCTGAACTAACCTGAAAAAGTACTGAGGGCGGAGACTGTTGTTTGTTGTTGCCAGGTAACCAGGAGTGACCTGGACAAACTGAAGGCGACGTATCGTCAGCTGAGCCGCGATGCTAACAACGCCAAAGAGAAATACAGAGAGGCTCTGGCTAAAGGTGTCAGCTCTTGATTCTTCAGTTTGTGTTTGAATTTTCACAAGCATTCAGAAAATATTGAGACTTAAAACTTTGGAATATTTTAGTAAACTTTTAAGTAATTTAAGTAATTCAAAGACTCCTGCCCTCCCTCTTGACCAATTACAGGCCGGGAGGCTGAGCGGGCCCGCGAGCGTTATGACAAAGCGACGGCAAAGCTCCACAACCTTCATAACCAGTACGTGTTAGCGGTGTGCGGCGCTCGAACGCAGCAGGACGAACACAGACGCCGCGCTGCACCTGCACTGCTTGATGCTCTGCAGAGGATGCAGGAGGATATGACACTCGCCCTGTAAGTCACATGACTGCAGACATGCTAACTGACACTCTGACATGCTAACTGACACACTGGCAGGCTAGGTGACATGTTAAGTGACATGCTGACAGGCTAGGTGACCTGCTAACTGTCACGCTGACATGCTAATGGATGTGTTGATGCACTGTGTCTGCTGCATTCTGGTTACATGTGAGTGTCATAATCTGATATACAATTGTTTCTGTGGCTATATCTGAAAATTGCTACAGTAAAAGTATCCAGGACAACTGTGAGGTCAGCAATTTGTGTGTTATACCTCTGTGTATTCCTGTGTTTATCATTGCAGTAAAAGTATCCTGGAGGAGTACTGTGAGATCAGTAGTCTGTTGACGGAGGAGATAGTCAAAGTTCATCAGGAGATATCAGCAGCTGTCGAGCAGATCGACCCGCTGGCAGAGTACCAACACTTCATAGACGCCTACAGGTCAGAAGATAGCCACTGGTCACACATCTGTTCGACTGTGGTTACCGTGGTTATAGCATATCTGTGCCTCTCTCCCGGTAACCGTGGTAACAGCGCACCTGTCCCTCTTAGGTCTCCAGAGACTCCTGAAGCGAGCGTGGAGTTTGACGTGTCTCTGTTGGAGGAAACTGACAACCTGCCGGCCAATGAGATCCTCTGGAACACGCTTACGGCCGACAGCCTGCAGGCCATGTGAGCTACGACAAAATAAAACTGTCGGCACACTGTTTCCTGTAGCCTGCCAAAGTAAAAGATCCAGGTTTAACAACACCTTCTAAAACCTTATGACAGCATCTGCAAGCATCCCAGAGCTTTCCTGGAATGCTTCCTTTGAAGGTTGAATTTGTTTTGGAAACGTTTTCATACTTTGCAGGAAATTATAAAACCTTTGTCATAATGTATGAACTTTTGTAAAGCAGTGTTTCTCATACATGTCCATATAGTGAGAACTTCACCAACAAACACACTGAATGCCTTTGATTAAACTCCTTCAGTCTACATATATTAAATGAGTCTACTACACTGCACTGCACTACGGCTACATTATTTTAGTGTTGCTGTGGCAGTGTGGGACAAGACAGCTCTATCATTGTTCCTGTTATTACTGTAGTTATAGATAGGACAGCAAGGACTAGCATTCCCACCTGCCTGTCCTGTCCTGTCCTGTCTTTATGTAGTTTGGAAACAGGTCATCTTTTACTCCCTTAGTTGTTCACAGAAACACAAAGTTTGACCAAGAGCTCCAAACTGAAGCGAGCCACTCTGTCATCGAGTTTCTACAAGTCTGATTTCTCCTTTCTTCATTCAGGAGTTTGTAAAGTTGTCTGTTATCAACTTTATTTCCATTTCAGTTTCTAGTTTGAGGTTTGTTGTTTTTATGGGTTTCACTGCAGCTGTAGGAGAGGTCCACCTCTCTCACAGCGTTTGTGTGTTCGTTCTTTCCAGGTTGTCGTCGGCAGCGGAGGAGCTGGTGCTGACTCAGCAGAATCTACGGACAAAGGAGGCATTGGCCGACGACCTCGACGGCAAGATACAGACGAGTCAGCAGAGCACGGAGAGGAAGAGCGAGTAAGTCTGGAGCGTCAAATGAAATAAGACAAAATCTCTTTGTCTCTCTTTCTCTCCTTTGACTCTGTGTCTCTCACCCTTCTCAGCTGTGTCCTGCTGCTCAGTCAAAAACTCTCTCTCCTTGAGCTTCATCACGCCGTCCAATCACTGCGTGGCTCCGAGGCCCGCCTCGCCTCCCAGAAGGCCCTGCTGGATGCTAAGGTGGCTGCCGCATCTCCGCCCCCTCCACCGCCCCCCCCTGCGCTGCCGTACGAGGACGATGCTCGATCTGTTGGATCAACCGTAAATATTCAGTTAATGATTAGTGATTGATTATTAATTTATCTGTGATCTGACCTGAGGTACAGACCTCAGATCTTCACCAACAAACTGTCTTTCTTCAGGACAGAACGAAGGAGAGGAGCTCTCGATTCGACACTCTTCGTCACTCTCTGGCCGGAATGATTCGATCTCCTAAAGCCATGCTGGGCTCCTCCACCTCGGTGAGATTCACCTCGTCTGTCTCATCTCTCACCTTTTAAATGAAGTTTTAACATCGGTATCGCTGAAATAGTTTCTATTGCTCATAATAACAGCAGTTCACTGCAGCAGGGTCAGCTGACACTGACTGTGGTTTGTCAGAGTATCTGTTAAATACTTCACCTTCATCATATGAAGCCGTTTTTCTGAGTTAATAACTCAGTAAGGCATCCAACACCTGGTGTGTGTTGTCTCCCGCTGTGACGTCACCCCTACTTTCCACCAGGTGTGCAACTTCTGTGTTCAGTCCTCAACACGTATGACAGATGTGCTCCTTCTTGTCAATGAGTGCATTTCAAACGGGCTCAGCTGTGTCCCCGAAGAGTCCCTGAGGGTCCCCGAAGAGTCCCTGAGGGTCCCCGAAGAGTCCCCGAAGAGTCCCTGAGGGTCCCCGGAGAGTCCCCGGAGGGTCCCCGGAGAGTCCCCGAAGAGTCCCTGAGGGTCCCCGAAGAGTCCCCGAAGAGTCCCCGAAGAGTCCCTGAGGGTCCCCGAAGAGTCCCCGGAGAGTCCCCGAAGAGTCCCCGAAGAGTCCCCGAAGAGTCCCTGAGGGTCCCCGAAGAGTCCCCGGAGGGTCCCCGAAGAGTCCCCGAAGAGTCCCCGAAGAGTCCCTGAGGGTCCCCGAATGGTCCCTGAGGGTCCCACGAAGAGTCCCCGGAGGGTCCCCGAAGAGTCCCCGAAGGGTCCCCGGAGGGTCCCCGAAGAGTCCCTGAGGGTCCCCAAAGAGTCCCCGAAGAGTCCTCGAAGAGTCCCTGAGGGTCCCCGAAGAGTCCCCGAAGAGTCCCCGAAGAGTCCCTGAGGGTCCCTGGAGAGTCCCCGAAGAGTCCCTGAGGGTCCCCGGAGAGTCCCTGAGGGTCCCCGAAGAGTCCCTGAGGGTCCCTGAAGAGTCCCCGAAGAGTCCCTGAGGGTCCCCGGAGAGCCCCTGAGGGTCCCCGAAGAGTCCCCGAAGAGTCCCTGAGGGTCCCTGAAGAGTCCCCGAAGAGTCCCTGAGGGTCCGCGAAGAGTCCGCGAAGAGTCCCCGAAGGTCCCCGAAGAGTCCCCGAAGAGTCCCTGAGGGTCCGCGAAGAGTCCTCGAAGAGTCCCTGAGGGTCCCCGAAGAGTCCCCGGAGGGTCCCCGAAGAGTCCCCGAAGAGTCCCCGAAGATCCCTGAGGGTCCCTGGAGAGTCCCCGAAGAGTCCCTGAGGGTCCCCGGAGAGTCCCTGAGGGTCCCCGAAGAGTCCCTGAGGGTCCCTGAAGAGTCCCCGAAGAGTCCCTGAGGGTCCCCGGAGAGCCCCTGAGGGTCCCCGAAGAGTCCCCGAAGAGTCCCTGAGGGTCCCTGAACAGTCCCCGAAGAGTCCCTGAGGGTCCGCGAAGAGTCCCCGAAGGTCCCCGAAGAGTCCCGGAGGGTCCCTGAAGAGTCCCCGAAGAGTCCCTGAGGGTCCGCGAAGAGTCCCCGAAGAGTCCCCGAAGGTCCCCGAAGAGTCCCGGAGGGTCCCTGAAGAGTCCTCGAAGAGTCCCTGAGGGTCCCCGAAGAGTCCCCGAAGAGTCCCTGAGGGTCCCCGAAGAGTCCCCGAAGAGTCCCTGAGGGTCCCCGGAGAGTCCCTGAGGGTCCCCGAAGAGTCCCTGAAGAGTCCCTGAGGGTCCCCAAAACGTCCCTGAAGAGTCCCTGAAGCATCGCTCCACAGAGAATACACGCCAAGTCTGTTTTTGATGAATGATGCCAGACAGGGAGTCAGGCACACTTTTTTTAAATAAAGCACCCTGTGCAGACTCTCGATCATACATTAACAATAAATGCAATTAAACAGACAAGAAAAGAAACAGTTTGACAACCAAGACTACTTGCCCATGGTAGAAGCGCTAATATCAAGGAATAATGACCAAATGGGTGGGGATTGGAGACGCATGGAGGACGGAGTAAATACACGGTGCACAGGCGACCTCACAAAAACGCCACTGGTGGAAATTATGGGTCACTGTCAGGTTTCACCTTCCATCCATCAACAAAACTGTCAGACTCAATTTTTACAATTTGAGTATTCAGAATCATTCAGGTTGAAATTTCCAGTTCTTCCATGAACTGAGTTTTGTCCCCCTCCCTCACTGACAAATCATTCAGTTGCTGCTCTCTCATATTTGTAGTCATCATATATTTCTGTCAATAAAGTTCATTTGAATTCAGACTACGATGTGTGTTAAAATGTGTGTGTTTTTGTGTTCCCTGCAGCAGTTCTTTGATGTGATCCCAACATCGGAGCGCCCCCTAGCAGAGCAGGAGTGGTATCATGGTGCCATCCCCCGCACAGAGGCTCAGGAGTTACTACGGCAACAGGGAGACTTCCTGGTGAGAGAGAGTCACGGTAAACCGGGCGAGTACGTCTTGTCAGTGTTTTCTGACGAGCAGAGACGACACTTCATCATCCAGTATGCTGACGTACGTATCCACACTCAAATATTCAGTGATCTTTTTACAGTGTGTGTAGTGAAGGAGATGGCAGCACACTGTAAAAGATTAAATGCTGAAACATCTTTCTGCTCTCTCTTGTAGAGTCAGTACCGTTTTGAAGGAACGGGCTTCTCCACCATCCCTCAGCTCATTGAGCATCATTTCTCCACCAAACAGGTCATCACCAAGAAATCTGGAGTTGTGCTGCTCAACCCCGTCGTCAAGGCAACCAGCGCTATATATTTTTACATACATACCTGCCAGCTACATGTGTACCTGTGACTGAGGACGTCCGTCATTAAGATTTTATTATCATTATTAGATATCAGTTCACACGTGATAATTCAGTGACGTGAGTCTGAAATTAAAGTTGGCTGAGTGTGTTTTCTCTCTGCAGGATAAGAAATGGATCCTGAACCACGAGGACGTGGTGCTGGGTGAGCTGCTGGGAAAGGTGATGCCACTTCCTGTTTTTGCTGTCTGTTTCCTCCTGTCATCAATCATACCACTCACAGTGCTCTTGCTGTGTTTCTCTCTGCCTCCATGTCCCATCATGCCCTGCTGTCTGCTGGTTGCCAGGGTAACTTTGGCGAGGTATTTAAAGGGACGCTGCAGCGCGACAAAACGCTAGTCGCTGTCAAAACGTGTAAAGAAGATTTACCTCCAGAGCTGAAGATCAGGTTCCTGTCGGAGGCCAGGTCAGAATCAGTCAATACATCAATACATCAATCATTACATCAGTACATCAATCAATCAATTATGAAGGGAAAATACAGAGAAAAATGTTTTTTCCATAGAGCATAAACCTCAGCAAAGAACAACAGGAAGGAAAATCGGCTCATTGAAAAAATATACGAGCAAACGTCTCAAAAACAACAGAATTGCTGCTTTTGAAGGAGCAACAATATATCAGTGTACAGTAACTGTACAAGAAACAGTCAGCAAATAATCACACTAAGAAATCGTCTTTCTGTTAGTTGTTTGAAAAGTTCAAGTTTGAATACTCTGATAATTTGTTTTACAAGAAAAAATACAAAATTCTGTATTTCTGTAGTAAAAGTCAGAAGTCACTGTTTTGTCAGCCCAATGTCAGTTTAATCTTTAATTAATTGTCTAGTTAATGAGTTTTACTTAGTTATTGAGTTTGTGAGCTGCGTGACTTTGTACATTTCTGCTCTGTGTTGACAGTTTGACTTATTAAGTGGGTTTAGTTTCTGACTTTGTGTGTTTGGTGGGTTGGTTAGTGAATTTATTGAGAGTGAGTTTGAGTTTAGTTACTGCATTTATTTAGTGAGTTAACAGGTTAGTTGAGTCAGTGAGTTTAATGAACAGATTAGTTTGTGTAACTGTCAAACAGAAGTGAAAGACGTCACAATGGAAGACAAACAACAAGCAGTAACTGACACAACCATCACATGCTGCCTCAATATTGCCTGTCTGTGATTGGCTGCTGCCTTAATGCTGCTTGTTTATGATTGGCTGCTGCCTCGTGCTGTCTGTCTGTGATTGGCTGGTGTCTCTTGTTACCTGTGTGTCATTGGCTGCTGCCTCGTGCTGTGTGTCTGTGATTGGCTGCTGCCTCGTGATCTTTCTGTGATTGGCTGCTGCCTCATGTGATCTGTCTGTGATTGGCTGCTGCCCAGTGCTGTGTGTCTGTGATTGGCTGCTGCCTCGTGCTGTGTGTCTGTGATTGGCTGGTGTCTCTTGTTACCTGTGTGTCATTGGCTGCTGCCTCGTGCTGTGTGTCTGTGATTGGCTGCTGCCTCGTGCTGTGTGTCTGTGATTGGCTGCTGCCTCGTGCTACCTGTCTGTGATTGATTGGCTGTTGTCTTATGTTTTCTGCAGGATTCTGAAGCAGTACGACCACCCGAACATTGTGAAGCTGATTGGTGTTTGTACGCAGCGACAGCCGATCTACATCGTCATGGAGCTGGTTCCTGGTGGGTGGAGCTTGTTTCGTGTTGATGCTTTGGTTATCTTGTTTGAGGGGTCAGTTTCTGGCAGCTCTACCTTTACTTCGCTGTGTTTATGTGACCGACTCACTGTGTCTGTCAGGTGGAGACTTCCTTTCCTTTCTGAGGAAGAAGAAGGATGAGCTAAAGACGAAGCAGCTTGTTCGCTTCTCTGTCGATGCTGCGGCTGGCATGGCATACCTGGAGAGTAAGAACTGTATCCACAGGTGAATAACAAACTTTCACTGTAAACAACCGGAGCACTGCACTGTCCGACAGACTATAAACACGCCACCTGCTAAGGTCACAG
>NC_092075.1:7500-47500 GCF_039877785.1 Chaetodon trifascialis | reverse complement strand
CAAGTAAATAATCACGTGTAAAACATATAAATGAGCCAACATAGATATGATGTTCACATAAGCCGAAATGACACACGATTACAGCAAATGCATGTCACCAAAATGAATGTGGAGGCAGTGTGTGCTTATACAAAGACAATGTCGGTTTCAGGGTTTTTCCTCTGGGCCCCTGCTAAATCTGACCAGTGATGAATTGTTTAGCCACATGTTATCATTCAGCTACTGGCTGTCAAAGTGGCATCCAGCAAACGACGTGGGCTTCAGTGATAACTAGTGTAATTTCTGAGGAAGACCTGGTCTGATCAGAAGAGATGGCGTCCGTCCATCGTTGGATGGAGCAGCAGAGTTCAGGAGGCAGAGCTGCAGTCCTACATGCTTCTCTGCACTTCCATTAGAGCTGTTACCCACCAAAACCCCATATAGACTGTGTCTGCCCCCCGACCACCTAAATTAAGTCAAGAGTAAACAAAAGAGGAGTTCTACATGAAAATGTAATAAAAATTAACTCCTCCACTGCAATAGTAAGGGAAATTAAACACGGACTCTTCAACATCAGATACTTCATCGAAAGCTGTATTAGTAAATTATGGAATATCACGTTAAACCTGATATATATTTAGACATTAGATATTTAGCTTTTTTCTCGTCAACCTTCACCAACTAACTTCATTAATAGGGTTAGTTTTTTAGATGATTTCTTCATCTAAAATATCAACCTGTATTTTAGATACCATCCCAACGAAGCAGCTTAAAGAAATTTGACCCTTAATTGGTTCTTATTGACTGGATATGATCAACCTGTTGTTATTAACAGGCTATGTAATATGGTGCTTTAGAGTAGTGGTGATTAAGGCCTTCTCTTGAGCTAGGAGTTTCAGCCAGTTATGAATCTATATCCAACCTCCCCTTTCTCTTTAAAATCATTGAGTTGCCAAATCAGCTGTGTGACATTCTATGTAACAGCAGTTCATTTGAGGATTTTCAGTCAGGATTTAGAGTGCATCATCATCATGGGGGAATTGTTGGTTTCTTTGTAGATAAAAGAGTTTGGTCTGTACCAGCTCTATATGGAAAGTGTCCTGAGACAACTTCTGTTGTGATTTGGCGCTATACAAATAAATAAAATTGAAATTGAATTGAATCATAGCGTGGAGACAGCACTGGTTAAAGTTTCAAATGAGCCTCTAATTACATCAGATAAAGGACTTGTCTCTACTCATCTTAGTACATCTTAGTGCTGCATTCAACATCATTGACCATCGTGTCCTATTACAGAGACTGGAAGACATTTGCATTAAGGGAACTGCACTAAACTGGTAGTTTGTACATGTTGCTGATGATTCTTATTTTAGGGTGTGCTAAAATTAGTAACAGACTTCCACAAGTTTCTGTGCTTGGACCGACTTGGTTCACCTTTAATATGCTTCCTGAAGGCAATATTATCTGGAGACACATACATTTTCATTGCTGTGCAGATGATACCCAGCTATATTTATAACTGAAGCCAGATGAAACCAATCGGTTAACTGAACTTCAAGCATTCACCACATCACCCGAGTTCATAGACATAAAGACCTGGATCACCTGCAATTCTGTTATTAAATATGTACAAAATTAAAGTTATAGTTCTAGGCCCTAAACACCTTAGAAACTCACTGTCTATTGATATAGCTACCCTGGGTGCCATTCAGCTGGCCTCCAGCACCGCTGTAAGGAATCTGGGAGTTATCTTTGATCAGGATATGTCCTTGAACTCCCATTGAAAACAAATGTCAAGGACTGTCTTATTTCACCTTCATAACATTGTAAAAATCAGCTGCATCCTGTCTCAAAACGATGCAGAAAAACTAGTCCACAGGTTTATTACTTCCAGTCTGGGTTATTATAGTTCCTTCCTGTAAATCCCAATAAGTCTCTAAAGACTCTCCAGGTGATCCAGAACACTGCAGCACTGGTTCTGACAGCCTTTCTCTGTCTGATCTGCTCTGCATGGAAAGTGTCCTGAGACTACTGCTGTTGTGATGTGGCACTATCTGAAACATATTGACTTACGAATTGGGCTATAAAATGTCAACAAAATGTGAAAAATGGTCATCACAATTTCCCAGAGCCTAAAGTGACATCTTCAAATGACTTATGTCATCCAGCCAACAGTCCAAAACCCAGAGTCATTTATGATAATAAATGCAAAAGCAACAAATCGTCACATTTAAGGCAATTATGCCAATTATTTTCTTTAAATCAGTGAATTGATTGACTTTGGTAGTTCTACATGAAAATGGGCAGAATCGTAGCCACAGTCACGGGATTGAAGTCCCTGGATTTTGCGATGATGGCGTTCAAGTGCTGCATCTGTGGCTAACGGCATGACATCAGCAGAGGGAGGGGCATAAACAACCAGGACAATGGCATGAGATAACTCCTCACAAAAATATGACCTAGTGCTCATGGCAAGCAGTTCAGCGCTTGGCCGACACACACGTTCTTTAACCGTGATATGACCTACGATTGCTTCATCTTTTCTTAACAAGATTAAAAGGTCACTTCTGAAAATCAACAATGACATATTTTATGATAATTGGGCAAGTTTTGATAATTTCTTCAGTAATTTTCCAAATTAGTTTTTTCATTTCCACATTTTACACAATCGACATGGGACATCTTAGGGCTGTCATTGTTCAGGGCTCCCACATATAAACACACACAACAGGTACGTTTAAGTTTGTACTCATGGTTCTTATGATTCGATTGATGCAAACCATTTCAAGACACCATATCACTATAGTTGGTACAATAAATGTGAACATCAAACTATATATATACTATAATTAAAAAATAGAGGCAACTCACAAATGGAGTCTTAGTAATCCACCAGCCAATAAGACATCGACAAAATGATCTGGTTTCATTGGCAAAGGTCCAGACGATCCAGTCCAGTAAAATATTTAATCCAGAACACTACAACAGTCCGTGGAAAGCTGTTTTATCATTTCAAAGTAGTTGCCAGTTGTCCTAATATTCCACGTTTTCTCTATATGTGTCGGTGATATATTGGTTTTAAAATGGCTGCTGCAGTCTGACCTTTCGATTGACACCTCACTTGACCAATTAGCATCCTCCATGTCATGTCTACAGCCAGCTATAGCCAGTGAGTTTACACTGAAAGCAAGTGCCTCATTCTCTTCTTTTATATAATGCTCTAACCAGTTGCAACCAATCGTGTGTAGCCAACAAAATTCAGAAAATTCTATCCAAATCGAGCAATGAAAATGGATGTAAACACAAGGTTTGCAATGATCGATATTGTAAATGGCCTCAATATAAATATGTATGGCCTGAATAGTTATAGAGACCTAAAATATGCATATAGATGGCCTAAATATTAACTGCCTTGATAAAAATATAGATTTGTATCTGGATAAATATATAGCAAATGGCCTTTTTTTTGGAGAACACAGACATACCATTAGAAAAGCATAAGTAAAATAATCCTTTTCTGTGGTTTTATTTTCAGTTTTTATTGAGCTTGGACTAGAGTAAGGCTTCTTGTTGTTGTCTTGTTGTTCAGTCATTTGTCTAGAAAAAAATATTCAGGTGAGAATATAAACCCTCTGTTTCAGTGTGTTCAAACTTCTATTATCCAATGCCAGCAGCACTTACTGTGATTCTGACTGCTGGAGCTGAAAGTTCAGAGTGTTTCCTTTTAAAAGAGACCAAAACCATGCAGGTACTCCACATGGTTCAAGAACAGCCCTCAGCTTGCTTCAGGTGTGTCTTGGAGAGGCGTCCTGGGCTCATTGTACAGGTCTGGAAAAGGTGCTATTGATATAATTTTATCGATGTAATTATGAACACTTCATGGGCATTAGTGGTGTCTTTATACGGACTGTCAATGTTGGACAGGTGCTCACATCTGTCTCTCACTTGACACTCAACTGTCGCACACCTGTTTGACTGTTTGATTACAGGTGTGTTGACTGACTGAACTGAATTGAACATAGACTGAATACAGACACATGTAGCTTAGAAGAGGTAATAATATAACGCATATGCTAGAACTTAAATGATTAACTGATTAGTTAAAAACAAGCAGTCATTATTTTGATAATTAAGAATTCCTCAAGTTTAAACTCAGTTTCCAGCCTCTCAAACCTTGAGTGTCAGACAACTGTTTGACATTTTGTTGATGATAAAAATCGTCCAAATTAAATAATAAAAGTAGCTGTTCTCTCTCCTCTTGGTTGCTAGGTTACAGGATGGCGTGTCCACAGCGTTGCCCCGACGACGTGTACAAAGTGATGCAGCGGTGCTGGCAGTACAACCCTGAAGACCGCCCCAAGTTTTCTGAGCTCCAGCGAGACCTTGCTGCCATCAAGAAGAAGTGATGACATCATCACACTCCTCGCTGCCATCAGAAAGCGATGACACCATCACACACCTTGCTGCCATCAAGAAGTGATGACATCATCACATACCTCACCGCCATCAGGAAATGATGACATTATCACACACCTCGCCCATCAGAGAGAAGTGATGACATCATCACACACCTTGCTGCCATCCGAAGGGGCGTGTCTTTTCAGAAACAAGAAATGTTTTTTAAAAAAACACAAGTATTGAAGTGTTAAGTATTAATACTTATTGAGCCAACAATTCAGAGACCAAAGTTTCCGTTGCGTCTGCAGGTTTTTAGGATTTTTTTAATCACGGCTAAAACATGGCGTGGATTCAGTCCAGGCTGAGCGTGTCAGCGACACGACAAAATACTACAAGGAAATAAAGTTAACATTTAAAATCACAGAAATGATGAAAATGTTAGTGCACTTTCCTGATGTTGATGCTGTTGATATTTAGCTGATGTTTAAACTTCAGCATAAAGACGACCAAACACTACTGTAGCTTTTACTGTCAGGTGCTAATGAAGTGTACAGGTTAGCGTGGATGTAGCTACCTACGTTAGCCGCTTAAACACTTAAAAAGGTCAGAAATTCCATGAAATCACCAGCCGTGACACCCGTCAAGATGTTGACGTTCGACCCATGAGCACGCAGTACTCATTACTACGTTATTACTTGAGTACTCCAGTACTAATGGGTCAGGTGTGTGAACATGGTCAGATGTGGTCTGACTACACTTCGCTCTGCGCGTACCAACACGTTTCACGTATTGATCAAGAATTGAGTTATTGTTTCAGTATCAGACGCTAATTTCCAGCAAACTGTAAAATGTTGTCTTTCTTCCGTCTTTGCTCTCACCTTTGGAGGCTCAGCCAATCACTTTTGAGCCCTGCTTGAACTGTCAGATGGAGGAATCGCTGACCTCAGGTGACCAGCATGTTTGAACTCGGCCTTCAGACAACGTGACTCTGAGCTTTAAGTTACTCAGCAATTCGAATTCGACGCAGTTAAGCCACATCTCTGTTGTACCACCTGCTGCTGCTGTAACTGTAGCAACAGCTTAAACACTAAAATCATTTCCTCTGCTGACGACTGCTGTTAACACTAACATCACTTCTGTTTGCTAGTTTTACACCTTTACAGTTTCTATTTGTATTTATTATGTTTTTATCAGTTTTGTTTCTCAGATTTTCTGTCAAACTGACGTGAATCTGAAGGAAAAATTACCTTTATTCTCAAAAACTGACTGTCAGTCATCACACAGACCACGCCCACACCTACTTTTTTGAAGGACAGTTTTTTTTTTTTTTTGGACGAATTTGTAATTTCAAGTATTTTGTTTTCAGCTAGAAAAAAAAAAATAAAACTAACATTCCTGAACATTAAAAAATGAAGCAAATATTTTTTTAGAAAAGGGGCCGAAGTGAAAACATTTGCTTTCAGAAGAACTTTTAAATTTATCAAAAGCAAAATTTAATCGAAGTTTCTTTCTTTTTTTTTTAAGTAAAAAATTCATCCAATCAAGCAGCTCCAAAACAATTCCAATTTAAAATAAATAACTCCTATATTTTCTGGTTGTCATCATGACTGTTGGACCACTTGAAAATGTTTTGAAAACAAAGTTTAATATAAATATGTAAAAACTACCAAAATAAAAGTATCTGTGCATATAAATTGGTCAACATCACTTCCTGGACTGTGAGGGTGGAGCCTAATTGTTTCCAATGTCAGAGCACCGCCTACTGTTACTGTAAATAAATTCAAGATGTTGTTTGTTTGTTTTTTTTTCTTTGGTTCAAAATCTGTTTTTATAGTTTTTTTTTGTTTTCAAACACTAATTGTTTATCTTTTATATTTGTTTGAACTCCTTATAAAAAATACTATCATAGCATTTATTATGAAAATAAAACAAATCATGCAGACCTCGTGTGAAATCATTTGACATTTTTGGTTTTGGTTTAAAAACAAACAAGCTTTAAGAGTTAAAACACGTTTATTTTTCTCATTGAAACTTTGTCATTTTACTAAATGAAAACAAACTAAATTTGTTCAGAACAAATTCAGAATATTTCAGTGTAAAATACTGCTAAGTTAAATCCGAACTTTATTTATGCATTATTATTTGAGTGACTTCCAATGAACTGACATTTAGAATGAATTGAAACTTATTTATTTTTAACATTTTTGTTTAATTACCAGTAATACTTGAACTTTTTTTAACTTGCAAAAGAATATTAAAATTCATTTCAAATACATTTCTGTGAAAACATTTTTCTTTGTTTCCATCAAAATACAAACTAAACATTCTTACTTAAAAGATGTTTTTATGGCCAATAAAATGTTAAACATTTTTACGATATTTATTTAATTAATTTAGAGCAAAAATATCTCATAACATCTACCCTCTTCCAAGTCTGTGCTATCTTTTTAGAATTCATTTTCCGACTCAGGGTAAAAAACTGAATCAGAAGCAGCCTTCTGCCAGAGTTGAGTGTCTGGAAAAGACTGTGTCCAGGGTGGAAGAGCTCAGCTGCAGTTTTTCTTGCCCTCCTCAGCTTCCTGGAGGCTATGCAGAGGGGGCAGACTGCAGCCAGTCACCCTCTCAGCAGTGCAGATGATGCGCTGCAGTCTTCTCTTGTTGCCTCGAGGATGGACTCAATGATGGCTGAATAGAAATGAACCAGCATTGGCATGGGCAGGTCACGTTTCCTCAGTTGCCATAGGAAGTAGATCCTCTGGTGGGCTTTCTTGATGAGGGAGCTAATGCTAGATTCCCACTTAAGGTCCTGGGAGATGACTGTGCCCAGGAAGCGAAATGATTCCACAGTGTTCACTGGGGAACCATGAAGCGTGATGGGGGCCAGTGGTGCTGGAGTTTTCCTGTAATCCACAACCATCTCCACAGTTTTTGCTGCGTGCGCCAGCGTATCAGCCTGTCAGTTTCACTCCTGTATGCAGACTCGTGTCCATCCGAGATGAGACCGATGAGGGTGGTGTTGTCTGCATACTTCAGGTGCCTGGCAGACTGGTGACTGCGGGTGCAATGGTTGGTGTACAGGGAAAAGAGCAGAGGGGACAGAACACAGCCTTGTGGAGCACCAGTGTGGCTGCCTGAGACATGCCTGCCCAGCTTCACATGCTGCTTCCTGTCGGACAACCCTAACCTGAAGTCCACAAAGAGTAACCTGGCATAGGTGCCCTGCAGTGTCCAGGTGCTGGAGGATGTGATGTAGAGCCATGTTCACTGTGTCATCAACAGACCTGTTGGCTATGTAGGCAACTTTGTCCTTCATGTGGCATTGGTAAGTTCATCGCAGCTCCCTGGTGAAAATAATTAAAAAATGTTATTAGGCTGTTTTCATTTCAACTCTCCTTCATACAGTCTATGTCGCCGTGATTCATCTGCAGTTCATTATTACCCAAAGAAAGTCATCACACATGAAAGTTCTGGATTCATGTTCATCGTCTTTCTGTGCAGCTTTATGGCCCGTTACTGTGTTTACTCATCTGTATGAAGTTTCAGATGTTGATCAGTCATTTTTCATGAGGTTATTGATCACATTGATTCATCTCAAGTTATCTTATGATCATATTAGAGATTATGAGAAAATTTCTGGGTGAGGCTAATTGTTTAAAACTGGACTGAATGCAGTTTAGAAGTGAAGAAACAGCATTTCAGTGATTTGAAATTTACTTCAGTTTCTAGTGAATGTTGCGTTGCTGCTTTTTGTTCTTGTCAGGTCACAGCGGTACAGCATGAATTAACTTTGGTGAACATTTTAACCATGCATAAAAAACACCAATGCCGTATCCTGCCTGTTTAACAAAAGCCAGC
This sequence comes from Chaetodon trifascialis, assembly GCF_039877785.1. Lineage (NCBI taxonomy): Eukaryota > Metazoa > Chordata > Actinopteri > Chaetodontiformes > Chaetodontidae > Chaetodon > Chaetodon trifascialis. Next base: position 39,268 of record NC_092075.1, on the reverse strand, counting down.
CGAGGACCTCATGCAAACTTCAGACCAGCAGACACTTTTTTTATATTTTTGCAGGTGATGACGTGAAATATAACGTGAGAGATTAAACAGCTCCCAAACTTTGACAGTAGTCTGTGCGAGGGTGGCATAAAGCGGCAAAGAAAAAGTTGCAACGCTGCTTTGAGAAGCAACAAAGGCCAACAGAACCTGACTAACAGAGCCGATATAACGTGGGAAGTACCTGAGAATATTCCTGTGCTGTAGCGGGAGAAAAACACAGAGTTCAGGGTCAGGGTCAGGACCAGGATCGGGATCATGGTCAGAGTCACAGTGCAGGGTCTGGGTCAGGCACCAATGATGTTCTCAGCAATCTTTATAGTCCGCCACAGTCTGTTCTGGTCCTGTTTGGTGGCAGACCCAAACCAGACGATGATGGATGTGCATAGAACAGACTGGATTATTCCTGTGTAGAGCTGGATAAGCAGCTGTAATGGCAGGTTGAACTTCCTGAACTGATGGAAGAAGTACATCCTCTGTTAATGATTCAGGCTATGTTTGAAATCCACCTTAGGTCTTGGGATATAGTGAATTCCAGAAACCTTAAGGTTTCCATAGTAGAAACAGTATTGTGGAGGATTATGATGGGGGGCAGTGTTGAGGGGCTTGTCCTGAAGTCCACCATCATCTCCACAGTTCTGAGCATGTTCAGCTCCAGGTTGTTCCGATGCACCAGAGGACCAGCTGTTCCACCTCCCTTCTGTATGTAGACTCGTCATTGTCTTGGATGAGGCCGAGGACCGTTGTATTGTCTGCAGACTTCAGGAGTTTAACAGATGGGTCTCCTTAGGTGCAGTAGTTGGTGTGGAGGGAGAAGAACAGTGAGAAGAGCACACATCCCTGAGGGGCTCCGGTGCTGATGGTCCAGATGCTAGATGTGATTTTTCCCAGCCTCACCTGCTGCTTCCTGTCTGTCAGGAAGTCTGTTATCCCCCAACAGGTGGAGGCTGGCACAGTGAGCTAGGTGAGTGTAGATTGGAGGATTTCAAGGATAATGATGTTGAACCTGAAGTCCACAAACAGGATCCTTGCAGGATCCCCAGGGACATACCCTGGGTAGTCGAGGTTGTGCAGGATATAGTTCAGTCCCATACTGACCGTATCCTCCACCAATCTGTTTGCATGGTAGGCAAATTGCAGGGGGTCTAGCAGAGGGAATGTGATGTCTTTCAGCTGAGCTCAAAGGATTTCATCTCCAAAGACGTCAGTTCAATTCAATTCAATTCAATATACCTTTATTAGTCCAGCAAGGGGAAATTCCAATTTACAACAGCACCAGTAAAAGATAGATTAGATAAAAACAGTAAGTCTATACAAAAGAGTGTAATAAAAATAGACATTATCTTAAATGATAAATTGTATTTGCAGACTGTTATGTACAGGATGGATTGCACAGATTATTGCACCAATTATTGCCCAGATCATTGCACAGATAATTTACGGATGATTTACAGATAATTTGCAGATTACTTTGAGCAGTTTTTGTTGTATAGTCTGACAGCTGCAGGAAGGAATGACCTTCAGGGTGAATGGTCTGTAGTCATTTGATCCTGAGATGGAGGATTTGGAGTTTTTGAAGTTTTGAAGCAAAGAAGAGAAACGAACGCTTGTTTCCATCCAGTCCTGGTGTGTTTTCACAGTCTGAAATCAACACAAGCCAACATTTGAAAGAATAGATTACCCCGCCGCAGGGCGGCTTTGGCTCAGATCGAGCAGGTCGTCTTTGTCTTTGGCTGTACCTCCCCCGTGCTTCTTCTCTATCAGTGATGAATTATCACAAACATCAAGTGTGTGAGGTAGTGTAACCAGAGGGTCTACAATGAAATAGGAGGCAGACTCAGAAGGCTCAGCTGAAGGTCCCCATGGCTGGACATTTTATTTACAGGTGCTTCCAGGAAATTGCAAAACAAGACAAAACAAAACAAAACAAAACAAAACAAAACAAAACAAAACAAAACAAAAAACACTAAGCAAAAACTATAAACATAAGGAACTGAGAAAAAAATTAACTCATTACAGTACAACTCACAAAACAACGGCACAAGCCCTGGTAGCTGCCGTGCATAACCTTCTCACTCTGGACTCTACAGACAACTCCTTTTATCCTTCCTTTTCAATCCATTAGAGGTAACAGGCCCCTACCATCCTCTCTTCAGGGTGGGCAAACAAACTATCCTAGACCCAGGACATAACACACACATCGGACAATTTCTCCCTGAAACTTACATTTTCCACGAGACTCAAATACACAATCCAATGCACCATTCTCAGCCATACCCACCAGAAATCTTTAATGATCTCAATAATATCGGCAGCTTCCCCCCTCTGACATGGTAGCATCCCTGACCTCACTGATCAACTCCATAAAAGGCCGGGAATTGCTGGGCGGCTCCCTTTCCCACCATGGTTTGCTGCACCTGGTAAGACTTTGAACAAAGGACATGTGCTTAGCTGAATAATCTAACAATGCTGTTTACAGAAAATAATAAAAGTAACTGAAATACCAATAACTTGTGTCTGTCATTACTATGTTAACTTGGTTGTAAGAATGATGGAAAAATAACGCTAAACACAAAACAGACCCGGGATAGTATTGTGTACTGGTGTTATCACATGAACTTTAGAGTTAACATAAAGTAATGAAACCACACAAACACTGTGAACAAAGAAATAATTATAAAATAAACATATGGTTAAGTGGTGAATGGAGTGGTTAATCCACTTTGTCACAAAGTGCTATGTGGTATATTATGTTTTATGCTGTATTCTGTATTATTTACTATATGATATTTTATATTATAGGTTCATATTAAGATGACCGTGAGATGATGGTCTTTCTAAGTGATGTATGGGACACAGCAAACTGGTTTAAATATTTGGCAATGGGGCTCTGAAGAGAAGAAAACAGAGTTCTTCCAACTTCCACCCCAATTGGCCAGACCAGAACAATCCTGCTGTGTTAAATGCACAATTGTCTCATTCAACTCACCTGGACGATTGGATCCTTGTCTTCAGCCTTACTTGAGCAGATTGGAGTAACCTAACGGTGTCAACAACCCATTTGTGAATTCAAGTTAAAGGTAAGTCGCAGTCCAGGCTACACAACACATGACTCATGCTTCACCTTGGGAGGGCCTTCCTCAAGTGAGGGTTTCTAGTGATAATGGCTGAAACACCCAATGATCTAATGCCACCACTGATGAGGCGTCCTAAAATCCCAGAAACAATATAGAACTGGAAATTCAGCTTCCAAATCTGATTGACCTTCAAGCACAGGAAAACAACTTTCAGATCGGGTTTAAATTCAATTCAATTCAATTTCAATTCAATTTATTTGTATTGCGCCAAATCACAACAGAAGTTGTCTCAGGACACTTTCCATACAGAGCTGTTACAGACCAAGCTCTTTATCTACAGAGATCCATATGTTCAGATATGGAAACCAGCTTTTTAATCAAGTTGTGGTCCAACTGTGGAAAAATATCTTTCAACTCAGGTTTTATAATCCAAATATAGAAATACGACTGTACAATCAGGTTGAATACAGGAGTACAGTTTTAGATCAACTAACTCCAATACTAGCCTCCCTGCTTTGGTTTCCCATTAAGTGAATTCAAACTTTTTCAGACTGAAATCCCAAAAAAGTTTTAACTTTTGCTGATTTCAAATCTCCACTCAAAACATTCATTTTTTTAATCTATGCATGAATTTTTTACTATTTAATGTATTTGTATTTTGTTACCGTTTTATCGCACTTTTTTCTTTTAAAAAGGGAAAGTGAACATCTGACACTGCTCATATGGAGTTGGAAATAGACAGAATGATTTTTCAGGGCGACATTTTAACATGACACTTCTTCAATCCAATTCAATATTCCTTTATTTGTCCCGCGAGGGGAAATTCCAAATAATAATACAGTAACTATATGGTCTCTAGTAACAGGCTGGACTTTTCAAACAACTTGAAAATTTATAATAAATTACCAACAAAATACCAAAACTGCATGCCCTCATACTTTCTTTTCTTCAGAATAAAAGATGCAGACAGTTTGCAAATGTACATTTTTTATTTCCAGTCTTAAATGTTATTGTTTTCACAGTTCATCAAAACGTTTATGCAGTTATAAAACACTGAATCAGAACTCATTTCAGCTGACTTTTAAACATATAATTGATCCATAAGTACAAATGTTTATAGTATTTTCAGTGCAAATGAACTCAGATCCCAGGTCAAATGTGAACATTTAATACAGACTGAAAATAAGTAAATTCTGAGCAATGAGACAAAAAACCCCTGAAAAATATGCATATTTACCATTGTCATTTGGTCTATATAATAGAAAGTTCAATCCAAAATAAAATTCTGAAGGAGTGCACAACACTAAGATATTTTTTATAATAGAAGTATTTCACATGAATTAAACTGAGCTTGCTCATAAACTTCAAAATACATTTCTTGTGTTATGGCTTTCAGAATGGAAGCCAGAGAGAACAGGAAATATTCTGTCCTGTTACTATCTTCAAAGTACAACACTGTCATTTTAAAAACAAGTTTCCCTATTACGTAAAATCAGTCAAAACAACAGCCTGAGCTAAAAGACGATATTAGTAGCTGTTCTGAATGAATGCATTCAAAGTAATTCTATGGCTTCAAGTCAAGACGTTCAAAATAAGAACAAGCAAGAATAATCATCAAAGTATACTGTGTAGTATTTTCTTAATTTTTTACAGGTTTTTATTTTTTTTATTTTATGTTAGAATCAATATTAACAATTAACAAATAAATTCCAAATGTAATGTATTTTTATTATATGAAATTAAATCGAATAATTTAATAATACCACTGAAAGGCTAGACAAAAAAATCTAAACATGAGTAGGAGGTTGATCTACTGTGACAAGTTACTGAGGCTCCGATTGGTGGAGAAGAAATTACCCATAAAGCTTGGCACCTGCAGGCCCGTCTTTATAGCGATACCCCCGCACCAAACCTGCAACACAGTTTGAATACTGTTAGTACTGCAATACCTGAGGATGAGTGTTGCACTGAGAAGTACTCTTTCAAATACAGCAGGAGGATAGATGAACAGCGAAACTCACATGTCACATGACCACAGTGTCACATGTACATGAGAACTCTTCGTCTGGTGTCTCTGCTTTCTGTGGTTCTCAGAAAGAACAGAACCTTTTTTTTAACCTTTTTTTTAAAAATGTAGTATTAGATCTCAGTATGCTGCAGTGTAGTGTAGTACTGACAGTGAAGGCTGGGTAATAATAATAATAATAATAATAATAATAACAATAAAATTCATTTATATACCACTTTTCTTAAGAATGTTATGTCAATGTCAACTTTATTTGTATAGCACATTTAAACGGCCAGTGGCCTACCAAAGTGCTTTACAGTAACGAAGCAGAAGCAATAAAAGCAATAACTAGTAATACAATAACAAACAACAACAAAAGAGACATGTAGCATATAAATATAAACAAAGTAAATATAGACCCAATGAAAGTAATCATACTCCATACAAAAGCTAAAATGAACAAGTGCGTCTTCAGTCGGGCTTTAAAAGTGGAGAGACTGTTTGCAGTGCGCACACTGAGGGGTAGTGCATTCCACAAAGTGGGAGCTGCAACCGCAAACGCTCGGTCACCTCTGAATTTTAAAAAAGTACGAGGAACATCTAAAACAACTAGGTTAGCAGACCTAAGGGCTCTGGAGGGTTGGTGTAGTTTAACAAGGTCAGCCATGTACTCCGGGGCCAGCCCACTCAGAGATTTAAAAACAAATAAAAGAATCTTAAAATCGATCCTGTACTTAACTGGAAGCCAGTGTAGAGACGAGAGCACTGGAGTTATGTGCTCGCGTTTCTTAGTGCCAGTAAGGAGGCGAGCTGCCGCGTTCTGAACGAGCAGCAGGCGGTTAAGCTCAGGCTGGTCAATGCCAAAGTATAGTGAATTACAGTAGTCTAAGCAAGAAGTAATAAAGGAATGGATTACTATTTCAAGGTCTCTTTTGTTGAGATATGGTTTAATCTTAGCCAAAAGCCTCAGTTGAAAGAAGCTCGCCTTGACCACAGCACTGACCTGCTTGTCCAGTTTGAAAGCACCATCAATAATAATAATACCAAGATTCCTGGCATGGGGTTGTATGTACGGTGCTAATGGGTCGAGGGAGCTGGCAAGGACCTGAACCAGGTCAGGACGGCCAAACAGGACAACCTCTGTTTTGTTTTCATTTAATTTCAACAAGTTTAGGTCCATCCATGTTTTCACATCATTTAAGCAGTTCAACACAGCCTGCAGAGAGTCTTTAGTAGGTGCTTTGATTGGCAAATACACCTGTACGTCATCTGCAAAACAATGAAAGGGTACACCGTGCTTCCTAAAAATGGACCCCAGGGGTAGCATATAGAGGGAGAACAGTAGAGGGCCCAGTACTGACCCCTGGGGGACACCACATGTCAGAGGGGCCACGGAGGAGGAAAACTGCCCCATGTGTACAGAGAAGGATCCCCCAGAGAGGTACGATCTGAACCAACTCAGGGCAGTGCCTTTTATGTCTACACAGTGTTCAAGGCGTGATAGGAGGATTGAGTGATCCACCGTATCAAATGCTGCTGTTAGGTCGAGGAGAATTAAAACGACACAGCTACCAGAGTCAAGATTTAACAATCTTACAAATACTTTACAAAATAAAATAAAACCAGATAAGGCAGATAAAATGATAAAAAGGTCAAGGACATGAACATAGGAACATAAAGGTAATAAAATGAATACATGTGAAAAAGAGCAGATAAATAGGAATAAAATAAAAAATAGAAATAAAGTATAAATAAAATGTATCTCAAATGTATATGAAAGCTTTCACAAAAAGAAAAGTTTTTAGATGAGATCAAAAAGAGGCTAAACACTCTGCATGCCTGAGTTCAGAAAGCAGAGTTCTTTAGTTTGGGGACTCTGATATCAAAAGTCTGATCGCCTCTGTGTGACCTGGGAGGAACCCTAACCCTAACCAGAAATGTATCCAGGGGTACGACCATTTAAGGCATTAACAATTAACAGTGACACTTTAAAATCAAAAAACAAACATGAATTTTTGGGGACCAAACAAAATTACCTCAGCCTTCTCATCAACAAGATGCTAAGATCTGTAGGTTTTAATGGCACAATTCAGTGAAGCCATTGAGGAAGAAGAGTTACTCAGAGAGTTACTCAGAGTGACAGAAAAAATTCTGTTGGAGAGGTTTCTGTGTAATAAGCTGAGAGCCGAGGACCTGATGCCTCCCCAGTTCTCCAAAGTAGGAGTAACAGGATACTGTCATGAGACTGTGTCAAAAGCTGCTCCTAAATCTAAGAGAACTAAAATGGATCAGTCGCAATCCGTGTATCATTCGTTCATCCGTTTTTCAAAATAAAACCAAAACCAGAAAAACGAAATAACGACTCGATTTTTCAATGTTTGTTTCCAGACCCAAAACGAAAAAATGGATTGTTTTCCTGATTTCCGATTTTGTGCACTTTTGGAAAATGGATAAAACGGATAACGGGCGATTCTCCAATTTGGAGAGTTAGATTTGATGCAAGCCGTGTGACCCGGAAGTGAAGATGAAGTCATAAAACAAATCACAAGGTTGAAGAACAAGAACGAAATGGCTGGACTGGACGATAATGCTGACATAGTTTTTCAACTTTTTGAGGAGGGAAAAACGCACGCTGAAATTTCCAGAGCCCAGAGCGCTTCAGCAGATGGGTGTTCTGAGATGTTCAGAAATGTCAGTCAGAAGATTCTGCAATCAGCACCAGCTTGGTGCTTCCTAGCCTGTTCATCACGAGAGCCCCCTTTACAAGGGGCAGTGTCAGATACGTGCGCTACAGGTGATCTATGGGCATCGCTAGGAAGCACCAATCCCAACATATTGCATACCAAAATGACAGGGGAGAAACACAATTTAAACCCCAAGCTGTAATATGGGCATTTAACAAAAACACCAAAATAGCGCATGTCCAATTTAATGCTTCAACTAATCTCATCACTTCAAGCAAACCAGACAGACAAGGTGTTGTATGAAAACAGAGATCCTCCTGATTACAACGATGTGTGTCTCATCGACAAAAATGAAGAAAAAATGAAGTGAAGCACGAAGGTCCTGGTTGTTTTCATAAAGTCTTAAGGGCTTTTTAGAGTGAAGTGGTGCATCTTACGACAGTACACTTTCTTTGGCTGCACGTCCTTCTGGATCGTCATTGGTGTTTCTAAGGTAACTGGTGGTAGCGACCGAATCTCATGACTCTGACTGGTTGATTGAGGTGTCGATCATCAAAATTGACCAATGGGTTGCCGAGATATCCCCCTGCGGACTGCCCAGTGAGTTTCCGCACATACCCGCAGGACGCAGCCGGCAGGCAACACAGAGGCTGATCGTGGAGTTTTTATCAACAATGGCAAAAAGAAAACAGGAGAAATATACAGCAGAGGAGGTTCTGTGAATGTCTGAATCAAAGCGGTGCTAACGTGTACTAACAACACAATACCAAGCGTCAGTGTGACGATCAGAGCAGTGACGGTGTTTCTGTTGATTGATTTTATATGTTGTTTATGTATATTTCTCCTTGTTAGTAATATATCTGCTCCAGTTGGAATCAAACTTCATCTCTGCTGTATGGTCTTATTTGAATGAGAAAATGTTTAGAGGTTTGGATGAGTTTGAAAACTGAGTCAAAGACAGTTGTATTTGGATGGAATGAATAGTCACAGTGATATATCAGTGAAATGTAATTAGTTTCCCCTCCCTAAACAGCACAAACATGTTCATTCTGGTTGCCGCCGTTCTTCTCTCTCGTCTCCAAGGCCAAAGTTCACTTCCGGGTCACACGGCTTGCGTCAAATTAAACTCTCCAAATTGGAGAATCGCCCGTTATCCATTTTATCCATTTTCCAATAGTGCACAAAATCGGAAATCAGGAAAACGATTCGTTATCTGTTTTTTCGTTTTGGTTTTATTTTGAAAAACGGATGAACGAATGATACACGGATTCAGTTGCTTCTGTCTGCTGCAGGTCAGTAGTAACATTAAGAAGTGCTGTCTCAGTATCATGAAGTTCTCTAAAACCAGGCTGGAAACTGTTATAAGCACTATTATTATTATAATTCTTAAAAGATAGAGAAAAAGAAATTTTTTGGACTGCTCAGCATCAGATACAGGAAAAATGAGTGGAATGACCAGTCATATCAGAATCAATTACCCTAAATAGAAGTTATAGTGGTTTATTGTGGTTGTTTGTAGTCTCAGTTTAAAAAAGTAGTCCATTCTTGCATCCTTAACTGCTTTCTGATAAATGAATGTTTGGCTTTTGAGTGAGTTACATGGTGTTTCAGCATTTCTGACCTGCCATTGTCCAGCTTTTCTGCAGTCTCTTAAGGGCTCGAGTGTGACTGTTCAACCAGGGAGAGGTATTTAATTTTAGCTTTGTGATCTTTGATGGTGCAGTTTGGTCAATAGACAGTGATCGTTAAATGAATTTAACAATGAATCTTGACTGAAAGGACATATAGTGGAATTATATGGTGGAATTAAATGGTGAGGAAAAGATGCAGTATTACATGCTGTGCACTGCAGTGTGATGTGGTACCATTAGTGAATGTATTGTAGATGTAGTATTATATGCAGCATATTGCAATGTGGTGTAGTACTGACAGTGAAGGCAGGGACGAGTGGCTGGCTGAACTTTGTTTTGAAGGCGTGAAGAAGGTGAAGACGATCGACATCGACGAACAATAAGTCACCTGAAACACAAAAAGAAACACGTGCGATGAATCTGAAGACTCTTTCAGACAAACAAAAAGTTTGGTTAAAAATTGATTGGCCTAACAAGAAGAGTAAACAATCATAAACCATGTAAACGTCTTAAAGTGACCAAAAATGTTTAATTTTTTAAATTGTTTTTTAGTGAAATGAGTGTGTGTTGTGAAGTATTAGTTAATGGTTAAAGTGTTGCAGTTGCAGTTTAATGCAGTTGAAATCAGTTTAAGTGTAATCACTATAAGCATGTTAATATTTAAATTAAAACCCTGAAAGAAGTGGAGTTGTCAGTTCGGTGTAAGTGAGTTAACAGTTGAAGAGAAAAGTCTGAAAGCAGTTATACTGTAATCTAAAGTGACAGTGGAACTGTAAAGGATAAAAGAAAGTTAAAGTAATAATGTTGGAGATCAAACATCAGTCAAACAGTATGTCAGCTGCAACAGCATTTGAAACATCATTTAAAATAATTGAATTGTTAGCTGAAAAACAAAAATCACTTTAGTTGGGTTGGTGTCATTGAAGTGAAAGCACTTAAAGCAGCTGAAAAGTCAGTTGAAGTGGAAGAGCAGGAAGACAGTGGCTATGAAGACAACAATGGAATCACATGACATTATAAAATATAGTTCAAAAGTATAAACAAATAAAGAAATAAACACAAAATCGAAAGAGTGAAGTATTGTATTTTCTTCGTACCATTGTCATAGTCACAGTAGATTCCAATACGCTCAGGCAGTGGCCAATCCAGGGCCTTCGCTCGGTTGTTGTGCTTTGCAGAGAGTGAGTTCTGCAGCCATTGGCTGGCATGGAGACACCACGAACCAGCACTCTTCCCTAATTGGTCAAAGCGGCCCAGGCTTGCCCGGTAGGCCACGCCCACAGTGAATGATTTCCAGTCAATCAAGGGGCGGAGCTCCCAGTAGTGACAGCCAGCAATCATCTCCTGGTCACCTAGGAGACAGAAGAAGGAAAAAAAAAAAAAAAAAAAAGGTAGAAAATATCTGATTTTAAAAATAGAAAAGATTTAGGAATTTTTATTTTGTTCCAGTGTTGAGTCTTTCCTGTTGCAACTTTCAACATAATATAATGTTCAGAAAAATGAAATGATGGTTGTTGCCAGCGCCAACAGATGACAGCAGTATGTGCAAATACAAGTGCTCAAATTAAAACAATAGCTTCTAGTTATGACATTCAAAACAAAAATCAGCAGGAATGATGACTAATACATTAAAAAACTTTATCTGATGTTTAATATTTGATGACAGCATTTTAAAAAATCATGTATAAAATCATATTTGTCGTACTGAATTTGTTTTAATGCTAAATGTAAAATATGCATACACTGATTTTTATTCATATTTCATATTTTCAGAGACATAATGTACAACATTCATTAGCATTTGTTGCAGTATCATATGTGATAGTAGTGTAATACTACTCAGTATGAAGTACCCAGCACGGTGTACGACTCTCCAGCAAATCGGTCGCGTCCTGCTCGACTTCCTGTAGTCTTATTTGGAGAAGGGGTGGCGCTTCTGCTGCTAATACAATTCAAAATAAAAAACATGTTGAAGGTTGAAGAGTTAAAAGCATGTAACATCAGAGAGAAGACAGCGGAGTGATACAGCCAATGAGATTTTGCCAAAGCAATGATGCAGCAAAGAGAACGATGAAAAATATGAATAAAATAGAACAAAATATAGCCATACATTGATTTAAAAGATCTATATGTATATGATTGTAATATTGTACTAAAGAGAATTAATTCTTACTAAAACAGCAGACAGATTTGAACAAAATATGCGTCTAATATCAATTTCATGTTTAATCAACAGGTTTATTTCATACGAGATTTTGACATACATTATTAAGAGTTATTTAAATATATAAGCTGTTAATTAAATAAATAAAACCATCAGATAACTGTGTTGTAATCTGGGGGAAACAGGTGATTTCTTTTTAAAAATACATTGAACCTTTTTGAAGATATGACAGAAACAAATTGTGCAACTTGTTTTACCAACATCTATAAAAAAGAGATGCAATTCAAAACTACCAACATGAAGATCAGCATCACTGATGTGATGTCAGCAGTGATGTTGCAAGAGATGTGATTGGTTGTATGAAGCGAGAAATGGTGGATGAAGAAAGTGATTTGTAACACATGGGTTGCTAGGCAACCAGTCAGCAATGGCAGTTTCTACCTGAGCATGTTGGAGGGGACGCAGTATGGAGACTGCAGAGGGACAAAAAGGTCAAAACACACAAACAGTAGCAGAGAACAGTTAAAACTATGTAAATCTGAATTTAGTCAGCAGTGAAGATGAGATTCATTTTGAATTCCTCAATTAACCCATTAAGCCCCAGAAGACTGTTTCAACATATGAAGCGACTGGTTTATCTCGCTGTCCATCAAAAGATCAACAGACTCATTAATCCTTTCAGTCTGAACAGAAAATCCTTCATCTGCTCTCAGTAACTCATTTCAAACTAGTTATTTATGAAATCAGCTTGCATCATTGAAACTTAAGAAATGTCTCAGCTAGTAATGACTCTATTGATGTGTAACTATGTTGCCAGGAACCATCTGTAGCCCTGTGCAATCAAAAGTGTTCAGCTACGTAAACAGGAAGTCAATGGAGCATCATGAGCTGTAATATCAGCTTAATAAAATAACATTTTCAGCAGACCACATGATACATTAAAGTTAAAGGGCCAGTGTGTACGATTCAATGACATCTAGTGGTGAGGTTGCAGATTGCAACCAACTGAATAAACGTTGCCTCATCCCTTCTTTTCCATGCATGTAGAAGAACCTACATTCCTGAACAATCTGTAAGTGCTCTCTGTAGCTCTTTTACAGTGTTTGGTTTGGCCCATGAGCATGAACGGAGTGTCTGCGATAAAACAACAAAAATGATGCCTTTTGTGTCAGGCTTCACAGAAATAGGACACAAAGCTCGACCTCTTGATCTTGATAATTATCCAATCAGAATGAAATAGATGTTCCCAGGAAAATGAAGTTTCCTGATTGATTGCTTTGACGAAGTGGCTCAGGTGTGCTGTGCAGATTGGTTAATGGTCAGCGTGCATGGGCTTAGAGGGCAGGTTGCTTGCATTGCACATATTCAAGATCAGGTTTTCGTAAGACTAGTCAAGGTTAAAAACAGTGAAATTAATTTTTACCTGTCAGCAAGGTTGTGCCAGTGAGAAGTCTGTGGGGATGAAAAAATTCCCAGTGCATCCTGACAGAGGATGTCAATGTAACAATGCCAAGAGGCCCCTGGGGGCATTAATCTAGCTAAAGGACTCGTATATTAGTTTGCTAACATTGGCTCTGTCAGTTAGTGAATTCAGTTTGCAAACAGTATGTAACAGTTATACTTGTCAGTGTCGGTAAATATTTGTGACAACAAATCTCTTCATCAGGACTAGTTTGTGAGCTGAAACTGTTCCAATTTAATGAAAAAACTCCACTTATTAATATCCATGTCAACACAATGCCAAGTAGGAACTGAATGAAACTGAAGAACAGCTGCTGAGACAGACTGCTGGTCCGTATGAACACAATGATACATTAGGGCTGGTTATCACTCTTCCAAATAACATGTGAGCATCACAGTTTGCCTTTTTCTCATTAATATTGCTGAAGGCTGTTATCTTTTGGTCAGGACATTTTTGGTTACTTGGTTGACAAGTTGAGATTCAAAGTTTACTCTTGACATTAACCCAGCAGTTGGTAAAACATCCACCACAAGATCTGTTTAGTAGCTACTCTGGAGCTTTCAACTGTACCACATGATCTTGGCGGGTGGCGTCTTTCTGTCATGAAAATGTAGATGTTGAAGAGAAGTCCTTAAATTTCCTAAATCTGAATGTCTATGTGAAAACTGGGCATCTTCTGAGGAACAGTCAAAAGCTACAGAATGGCTACTAAATGGACTTTATGGTGAACTTTTCTTTATGATTGTATAGATTGATTCACAGGGCAGCTTTGATACAAAAACTTGATGGCATCATCAGTGGCACCTTTCCTCACCTGTTTTTGTTTTCTTTTCCTCTGAGTCGAGGGTCGTGACCTTTGACCCCCTGAGGCTCCCAGGTCACCATATCACCCTGAACCTTCAGCTCGGTGTGAGCTGTTGCTGCATCAAACCCAAAATTATATGCTGCAATAAAATAATGAGAAAATTATTCACATCCATTTGCTCACTCACTCAGTAATTCATTTACTTATTTGCTCATTTATTCTTTCTTCCATTCCTTCAGTAACTCATTGATTCGCATATTCACCTCTGGTTTCCATGGTGACAGGCTCAGAGAACTCGCCAGCAGCCATTTTGTTTCTAGCTCGAACCCTAGCGATGATGAACTGAGAGTCAAATTTCAGACCTGAAACATTAATAAAAATTTTTTTTTTGGAATAAAGTCATTTCAAATGATTTTTATTTCACAAATAAAAACTTCAGTCTAACTGTCTATGGCTATTCTAGCTGCTCTTTGAAGCTAAATGCTAGATCAGCATCCTGACATATTGTCAGTTTACCATGTTCATTATCTTAGTTCAGCATATTAGCATGCTAGTTAGCCAGTTGAAATTCCCAGAAGTGTTGTTGACTCACTCATTTTACTGAGGATGCACAAGTTGCTAACTTGAATGACTTTAACAGCATAAATATTTCAGCATTTGTTTTGGCATTCATGTGAGGGGCAGAGAACAGGAGAGAAAACAGGAATTTTCATTTGCTGTTTCATCACTAAATTCACTCCTGAGAACATCAGAGGTCTGAAATCATCTTTAGATTTAGAATGTTGGCATTTTAATGGCAAATGATGACAAATGGGAAAAAGGCATTTTTGGAGTTGAGGTGTCTGCAAGGGTGGCTCACTAAGACTTTCAATATGACTGCACTATAATACACATCAACTGTGTTCACTCCTATGTGCAATATCAATACTCAAGTCAGGAGTACTATCATCCAATCGGTACCTGTTGATCAGATTTTTATATTCCTTGTTTATATTGTTTATATTTCTTGTTTGATATTTAATGTTTGTTTTTTTTTTTTAACAGATGCCCTATATTCTTCCTATCCACTTTGCTGCTGTAATACCTGAAATTTCTCCACTGTGAGACTAATAGAGGTATATCTTATCTTATCTTATCTTATCTTATCTTATCTTATCAAACCAACCAACCAGCAAGTGACACTCACAGACCTACTGACCCCTGACCCCACAGACCACTGCAACCAACACAGCAGACTTTAGTAACAATGACAGAGGAAAGCCAGGTTCATATCTGAAAGTTATTCTGTCAGTAGATCATGAGTAATCAAACATTTTAACTTAAATGAAGGAACATCTGAGGAAACCAGGCTGTTTTTTAAATTGTAAGTCTTTAATGAGGCCCCCTTCACACTATATACTGACCCGGGATGATGAAAGACATAGTGTATATAAGCCTGCGTCATTGTGAATAATTTCCCTCTTCCCGCAGGTAAACCACATGTAAGTGTTCAATTGAAGACAGAAGATAGCTGACTTACTTTTCGCTAGAAGCCCTGTAACATTATAGTTGGAACTCCAGTTTTGTTATTCCAAGGGCTGCCACTGAACAGTCACAACAACGCTCCTAACTCCCAGCTATCTGACCTGTGTTTCCCCCATTACTTTTGGAACTGAAACTTATGGATAGGGTTTTGGCAACTCTGTAGCTAGGCTAGCAGAGTAATTGTCTTCCTTTGGGTTTCTGTCAGTGTCACAGTGGCGTGAGTTTGAGGACACCCTGGTGCAGCAAAGGCCAGGTTGCCTTATCTATCACTTGCAACCATCTGTGCTGATAGCGACCTCTGTTGGTCACCTGAAACTGACCAGGTAGACCCTGGTTCCCAGGATGCACAGGCTTCTAGATAGTGTTCATTAGTGCCTGCCCAGGAAGCAACACCGGTCTCACAACTGGAAGGCGGCATCTGTCACCCAAGCCTGGAATGCCTGCAGTTATGGGTGTGATCTACTCCTAGACACCTGCGATCAGGAGGAAATCTAAACCATTATGGAATTGGGAACACCCTCCACCAGGGTTCTTTATGTCAACGGGTTGAAGATTTTTTTCAGGGTGGTGTAGAGCTCAGAAAAGAGGTTCATATGAGTTCCTCAATGCTGATGATATTGTGGTATTTGCAGTCTTTGCTGGAAAAGCAGCTCTTTATCCACCCTGAAGCTCTATGTGGTTGCCATTTCAGCCAGGCATATTGCTGTGGACAACCAGACTATAGGGTCTCACCGTTAAGTGACCAGATTTCTTAGAGGAGCCCAGTGGCAAAACCCCCTGCAGGGTGCCATCGTTCCGTCAATGGGACCTGCTTTTGGTGCGGGAAGTCCATTGTCTAAACTATCAACAATTAACTATTTTTGTGCTATGGGGTGCATAGGAAGTGGGATACCTTGTCCAAACAGATGCTTTCCAGATGGATTTTTGACATTATTGTGGAGGCATACAGATCAAGAGAAGTGCCTCCACCTCCTGGGTACCCTGCAATGGGGGTTGCCTCTGAATGAAATTGGCACTGTGGTCACCTGGGCTACACCTTGCGCTTTTGCCAATTGTTGGAGGGTCAATGTCCCTGGTCCCCATGCAGTTGGAGCAGCTGTCTTTCACGAATCCTCAGGCTGCTCCCAATAAACAGTGAGTCCTTGCGACTATGTTGACAGTTGTCATCCAGTATAATGCAGTTTTTTGTACTAGTACTGTGGTTCTATGAATTCTGTTTGACAGCCACAGTTCTCTGTCTCTAAATCTTAGTGAGAAGATTCTGTAGGGCACATCTTTCATGATAAGTTGGGTTTTATGTACACTTCGTCCTGCATCATCTCAGGTCACATGTGACTTTAGTGATATTGCATACTCAGCCTGCAAAAGCACGAGACAGACAACATCCAGTATTAAGCACTGTCTCTGGCAGTTGTCCAGAATTCATAGAACCACAATTACAAATATAGCTCTCCTTTCCACAGGTCTTAGTAAAGAATCAGACTGCTACAGTTGCAGCAGTCTTCAGTAATAGAATGTGGAGCACATCAAAGCAGTTCTCTGACCACCACACTGGCTTCCTGTGTGACACAGAAGAGATGTTCAAATCCTGTTTCCTGTCTATAAACCATGAAAAGATGTTGAGCCTAAAAGAAAATCTCTGATTGACTTGGGCAATCATCTAGACCCCTCAGGTTATGTGGGCCAAGTTTTTTTGGGTGATTCCAGGATCCAAAGCCAGCAAAGTGAAGCAGTTTTTTTTGCAGCACAGCCTGTGATATCACCTCTGGTCTGTAATGTGACTTCTGACCTGTGATGTGACCTCTGGCCTCTGATCTTTCATAAGACCTCTCACCTGACACAGTGACACGTGTCTCTCTGATGTTGTGGATTTTTTCCCAGCATGCCTCTCCTGTGGTTCTCAGAGAGCTATTGCAGTTTGTTTTTTGATATTCAAGTTCATAGCTTTCAATTGGTCCACTGGCACTGATGTCACCATCACTGTCAGCCTCCCCGGCTGGCTTCCAGGCAACTGTGATGGTGTTGTCACAAATGGCACAGCTGGAAACATCAATCTCTGGAGCTCTGGGAACTTTAAAAAAACAACAACAAAATTCTATAGACAAGAAGATTGTCAGATCAAGGCCTTCTTACTGGCTTGTTCTGGAGCTGTCACCACTTTCACACAGTATTTATTTGTAGATGGATTATGCTCAGTAGTCATGGAAGCTTTCTGAGAACTTAAAAGACTCGAAGTGAAGAACTGAGTAAAAGACCTGGAAGAGCTCAGAATCAAGGGAAGTTCAAAAATCTACAGGGTATAACAGAGCAACTCCATCTACAGATGACAATCATGTGATACGCTTAAAAGCTCTGTCAATGTAGTAATATAGTAAGTGGACCTTCAATAAAGACTTCATTCGTCAGTATTAAAAAATGTAGTTAAAAAGGACTGTAAGAACTGTTTAAAGTGATACAGAGCAAATTATCAGAAAAACCAAAGTTTAAAAAACTGTTCTGGCAGCACAGTTCTGAACATAGTCCAAAATAATGACAAAAACATGAGAAGAGATAAGAAAGTAATAAATATTTAAGAAATAGAAAAACAGAAGAGCTGTGACTCACCGGGTAGGAAGTGTAGTCGCTGAATTCCTGCCCTCTCCATGCTAAAGTCGACGGTAAATTGCGACATGTTCTCTGACACTGCTGGACGAGCTGTCAGTCTGAATGCTGGAGCCATGGTTACCCTGGTAACAGGAGGGGGTGGAGTACCATTGGGGGCAGGTTCAAGGAAATCATGAAATCAGAGCTGTGACTCATTTATATAATTTATAACTCAAAATTGTATTAATGTTTCAGGAAAAATCAACAAAAGAAATCATTTTAATGTAAACAACTAAATGTAATAAAATTAACATGGCCATAACTCAACAATAACAGTTAACAGGATGCATGACCACCAAGTTGGACTGTAATGACAACATTGTAATTTAATAAATAAATAATACTAACAAAAATCCAAACATTAAATGACACAAGATTATAGATTAACATACCTTTCTTTGATTTCTTTGGCAGCCTAAAGAAGACAACAGAAAAAAGAAAGTTTAAATGTTTTGTGATGCCCCTCCCACTGTCTTGGAGGCTGTCCCAGCAGCCTCAGCAGGTGATTGGCTGATTAGACTCCACTTTGTTTTATGTGTAATTCATGATTTTAGATAAAATGGAAAGTTTCTGATGTTGTGTTTCTTTAGAGAGTCAATCTCCTCATTGTTCTGTCATTCTACCTTTAGGAATTCTTCTTCATTGCTGATTGTCAGTGTTTGATTTGCAAATTCAAGCAGTTCTTCACACGACAGCAGAGCGAACTTTCCCTCTGACAGCTGCTTCTGAAAAAACGAAAACAAAAAAGCTGGGATTTCCACAGAGAAATACTTGACATAATGAGGAATCAAGTTGTAAAAGGAATGTTTGTGAAACAATTTTAAAAGTAAAAAATAGTGGCAATTATTTTTAAATGAGAAACTATTTTATATTTTAAATACTAGACTTTTCTGAAGAAATGTCATAATGTGAGAGAAAAATAAGATTTAGAGGAAAATCATTAAGTGAGAGCTAAGAAGTTTCTTAAGCATGAACCCCCCCCAAAAAAACGTTTCATTACCTGAAGCTCTGCATCTTTTCTCTGTTTCTCCTCCTTAATGACACCTCGAAGCTCCGCCCCCTTCTCCTCCAGGGTGGAACTTAGTCGTTCAAGCTCCACCTCTAGATCTGACATCACCTTATATGACTCCTCCTGATTGGACAGACAGTTCAAGTTCAGAGAGACAGAGCCTTTTTTTTTTCTTTCCAAAAATGATGCGAAGATAAGAATTTAGCCTGTGTATTTATTTTTTAGTAATGACTTAATTGCCAATTATTCATAGTTTGAAGTACATTCCTTTTAATCAGGATTATAGGTGCCCTTGTGTAGTTAATGGGAGTATGGCCCATACTAATGATAAACTGATCCAACAGCATATTTTTGTTTCCCTTTAGCTCTTTCTTTAGTTCTCCTAACTAAAGCAAATCCATGGAAAAGGTCACTATTTTACAACCTTCATGCTGCATTAAATTGGTGTGGCTCCAAAAGCGAAGGAAGCAGTGACTAATTCATTTTGCCATCGATAAAAACAGGGGGACATTTGCAGATGCTGGAGAATGAGTCTGGCCTTCCAGAGTTTCTTGTGTGTCCCATAGAATACTATTGAATTCAGAATATTTGAGCAACTAACATTAATAATCAGTGATTGCAGATTCACTTTTGTACCCTTGGGAAAAAGCCAAAAATCTGTATTTTATAGTTTGCCCATTCTGCAGGATGAGATTATTCTACAGCTCCATTGTTTCTACTCCATAGAGCCATAGATACAGCAGCACATAGACCCGACTATAGGAGGAGAGGAGAACTCTGGAGTTGTTGGAGAATTACAATTACAATTAGTCATTTTTGGCAGATGCTTGTATCCAAAGCAATGTACATATGAATTCACACACCAGTGGTGCAGCATCGGGGGCAGTTTTGGGGTTCAGTAACTTGTCCTAGGATACTTCGGCATGTGGACTGCTGAGGCGAGGGATCGAACGACCGACCTCCTAATCAGTGGATGACCGCTCTACCTCTTGAGCCACAGCTGCCCCTCTCATCACAAAGCTTGTCTGTTAGACAAGAGAGACATCACTCTGGTTTATTTTTATTGGCCAGCTTTTGTATTGAGGTTCAAACTGAACATGCTTGCTCGGACTGAAATTGGGAAAAGGGCTTTTGGGTATTCTGCACCCTCAGCCTGGAATTTGTTGCAGAATGATTTAAAACTGAAGGAGCTTGTGTTGTTAAATGTTTTTAAATCTAAAATGAAGGACTTGGAAGCAGTTTCTATGGGATGTCGATGTTTTTAGCTTGACCATTTGTACAAATTACTCTCAGAAACACTTGTCTTGATTTATTGATAGTTTTTCTTTATGCAAATTTTAGTGATTGTGAATTGTACTTGTCTCCCTGTGTGTCTCTGTCTGCAACTTTGTGTTTTTGCTGCTGACCGTCTTGGCCAGGTCTCCCTTGAAAAAGAGATTCTTAATCTCAACGGGACTAACCTGGCTAAATAAAGGTTAAATACATGTTTGTTTCGGTTCCAAGATCCTGAAGAGGAGTTTCTGGTGAGATATGGGTCATTTATTGATAATTTATCTGTGGGTTTTGTAGTGAGTACTGACTGCCTCCTTGCTGGAGGTCTGAGGGCATTTCCTACCAAAATATGTAGTTATCATTATGATGTTTTATATATTATTATTTATTTTATTTTATTTTATTTTATTTTATTGGGGAGTCTGGCCCTCACAGTGTCTTTGGACAAATGTAGTAGATGACCCCTGACTTAAAGGCTGGACAGCAATTCAGGAAAAGAACTTATGTAGGTATATGTATGAGGCTGTATGAGTTTGTATGATCCTGAAACTGTCTACAATGGAAACAGGATGCATCATCACCTTCTCAAGCAAGGGTCTGTTTTGGTACCATGCATTGGCAAAAGTGCATTTCTTCCCTGACAGGAGCTGAACTATAACACTGCCCATTTGTACCTGTCTGGGTTTTTCCATCGAGAGGTCACATCTAATACACTGCTTAATTCTACAAGATGAGAGCTGGGGGAAGGGCTGCTGACAGATGCGGAACTGCCATTTGGTTCTGAGGTAGTTGCTGGTGCAAAGACCCAGGTCCTGGTCATGGTAGAGGAAATGGCAGGAGAGATGGCACAGTGGTGGCTGCCCTTGTCCTTGCTGCAGTTGCTAGCTTGGAGGTAATGTCAATGCTAGATCTCATGTTATTATTGGAATCTATAAAACTGTGGCTGTGGCTCCTGTTGCTTGGGACCTGGAGTGGCCATCCAGTAACCATGAGATTGGTGGTTTAAGCAATCGCACCTGTAGTCAGCATGTGTCATTGGGCAAAATACTGAATAGCAAATTTCTCCCAATGCTGTGCCATTGGTGTTTTAGCGTGCATGAATGGTTAGTGCTGGTGATAAGCAGGTGATGCCTTGCATGTTACTCTCTGCCATGAGTGTTTGAATGTGTGTGAATGGCTGAATGTTGGCTTGTGTTGTAAAAGCACTTTGGGGGCTTAGTGAGACTGAATTTTGTAGTGACCATCAGGTGACCTGGTGCAACCAGAACAACCTAGAGCTCAACGCTCTAAAGACAGTGGAGATGCTTGTGGACTACAGGAAGAACTCAGCCTCACCTGCCCCCATCACCCTCTGACACTCTTCACACTCCACCTCTGTCTCTACTTGTCACACTGACATTGCTATAACTCTATGTGTTACATTAATGCTCAGCTTGGATTTCCTTTCTTGAATTTGCACATTTGTGAACATTTGATTTTTGACTGCATCACTGCCAGCTGTACTGCTCTTTTTTATTCCGAAAAAAAAACAAACAAACAAAAACGACTGAGTAGATATATTTATATTGTTATATATTTTTTACTTTTTAATAGTTATTTTTAGAAGATTTGTCATGCACCAACATCACCAAAACAAATTCCTTGTATGTTTAAAAACGTACTTGGCAATAAAGCTTTTTCTGATTCTGATTCTGATTCTGGGTGGCATCACCTGCTGAGTGACCATCCTTATCCCGTTACCTTTACTTGTTGGTAAACTACTTTATGTTAATTTCTACAGAGAAATAAGATATAAATACTTAAACCAAGGCAGCCAGATGCTGGTTGAAGAGAAGCATAGTACTGACTTGTGAAAAAACGAAAAAGAAAGACATGCAAAACCCTAAAACACACACAATTCAACTCCAGTCTAGAAGATGAAGGGGATGTACTTAGACCATACTATCAGAAACAGAGCCATTACTTTAATACTTTAATCCTACAATAAAAACTATTGCTATTCCCAAAACTACTGTTGTAACATTGAAACGTTTTGATGGAATACCTTTGAATTGAATAACAACTATAATGAAAATTAATTACAACCAAAAACATACAACAATAATAATACAGATTTGTCCTCAGTGGGCCGATGAGGCTGAGTCTGTGGAGAGATTAACAATGCACACGCTACACTGCATGAACTGTATTTGAACATAGTGTGTGTGTGCTGGTGTGTGTGTGGAAGAAACCTGTTTTAATATTCCGAGATGAACGCTGACATGCATACATTTAACTATTTTTGCTATGACAGCAGCTGTGAAGTGTTTTTTTTCTAATGTAAACTTATACTACTACTAACATTTTAAACATCAGAATTCACAATGTGTTAAGTAAGTCATTGTTTTAGAACATCACGTTTAAATTTGTCAGTGATTAAGGCATATCCTTTGAAAGTAAATCATTTAGTGCATTAAAAAAAACAGCCATTTGGAGCTTTTCTCTGAAAGAATTGCCTTGGGACAATCTCCCAAACCCTCATACAGAAGTGTGGGCTAAGCTCCCAATGTCTTAGAGGTCCCACTGCACCTCTCTCTGAGTCCCTCCCTCTGCTTTTTCTCAGCCAATCGGCTTCTGACCTGCAGCCCCATCAATGTTTTGTCGACTGTTTCCAGGAAGTTGTGGAGCTCTTCGTTCTTATTGGCTAATGTGCTGATGATCCTGCGCAGAGCTTCCTGCGTAACACACAAATGCAAACAGTTGTTTTAAAAATCTAAAAACAAGATTTTGCATCTTTAAGAATGTAACAGATGAAGTGGTACTTTACAGTTACAAGTGCAGTAGTTTCATAGTGTAACAGATAAAGTGGTATTGAAGTGCAGTCATTTTACAGTGTAACAACTGCAGTAGTTTTACAGTGTAATGACCTATATCTCCACTGAAGCTGAATTAAAGGAATGAGTGGGTGAGCGATGTGAACAAAGCTTGAAAGAGAGAGGCGAGTATTGTAATATTCTTCTGCTCCTCTGTATTTACAAATGTTCTGTTTCTATCCGTTCATGTTGTAACCAATAATTCTTCTGTCCTTTTTGTAACATGCTGATAATTAATCTTTGCATTTATTTTATATGAATTATCTAAAAACATGTTTAGTAAAAGTCACAAAAGAAAGACAGTGACGGAGACAGACAGACAGAGACGGAGAGAGACAGAGTTGGACTTATAAAATGAATAAAGGAGGTCAAGTCAGTTAAGGAAAGAAAAAAACAGAACTGTATTTGTCTTTAAATAAAGCTTTAAAAAACCCCAGTAACCTGCTTATCAAGAGAATGCATTCAAAGTGATGCTGGCTCTACCACAGAGAGAGAGTGTGTTATCTGTAAATCCCTAATTCAAAGTGATGCTGACTCGACCAGAGAGAGAGCGCAGAGGACAGAGTGACTCTGGTAGCTAATAGCTAGCTAATCCTCTCTGTATTTTTGTCTCTGTCTCTTTCCTGCATGTGTTGTCTGTTTGTTGCTTTCAGCTCACTGATCAGACATTATTGATTAAGGATTGCTGATTCTTACCTTCTGAGTGTCCATCACCTGAGAGAGCGAGCGAGAGACAGGTAGAGCAGGGACAGAAGCACTGACAGGATTTGAAGTCAAATACAATGTCACAGTCTCACTTCCTTTATGGAATGTCAAAATAAAAGACCACTATCAAGCTGACAGAAAAGACAGAAGTGTATAGGTTTTGAGATATAAATGATATGTCTTATATTTTGCATTTTTTTTTGCATTTTGAATTTTCCCTAAGATTACTACTACCACTAGTAGTACTACTACTACTACTGCTACTTATAATACTACTACTACTACTACTACTACTACTACTACTACCACCTCTAATGATAATGGTAATAACAGAGCAATGCATTCTAGGATTTTTAGCAGACTGTTTTTACTGTGAACACAAATTTCATACACTTAATATAAAATTGAGAACACATGTATACAGTAATGTCAGAGATCTAATCTGTATGTAGGACACACTCAATAGTAAAACACTTATTCTTCAGTTTGTATCGATGAAATGGTTTTATTTAGTCAGATACTCACGGTTGGGTTTAGGGCCGAGTTAAAATATAGGTTGTAAAGGGAGAGATAGGTTGGGTTTAGGGCCCTATTAAAATGGTAAGAGGCTGGGTTGGGTTAGGGTAGGGTAGGGTTAGGACAGAAGATTTTTTGGGTTAGGGGAAGGGTTGTAAACCGGCCCTCCCTCACGGGAGACCGGAAAGGCACGGGCCATCCCCTGGGGTCCCAACCCCTGTTGACCCCAGGACCGTGAATCAAATGAAATGTTGGGGGGGCGGCGTGCCCGCCTCCCATAGCGGACTTCTGTCCACTCGCCTTCTTGAGCCCTGTAGCTCATACCGATGGATTGTTTTTAATATATATATATGTAAGAAATGAAATGAAATGTTTTTTTTTTTAAATTTTTTTTAAACTGTTTTTATGAAAAACTATAAACTCTTTTAACTTACTGTTTTAAAACTATTTATGAACTGTTTGTAACTACTTTTAACTGTTTTTACAAAAAATGAACTCTTTTAACTTATTTACTTTTTTTTGGTTTTTCCTTTTTTTTAAATTTTTTTTGGCTTTTTTTTATTTTTTAATATGAAAGAATGAACCAAAAACTATAATCTATCACAAACTATGTTTTCCCTAACTAAATAATGTAAAATGAAAAAAAATGTTTTTAATGTAAAATAAAAATGCTTATGACTATTTATTATTAATTTCCAAACGAAATATTAAACAAAAAAAACTCCCAAAATGAATATGTGTGCCAACGCAACGTTTCGCCGTTGTCCGGCTTCTTCAGGCAAGGCACACACTCAAAAAAACGTAATGGCAACTGGCAATGCACTAGATGTTATAGTCTTCAGTGTCAGAGCTAAAATGCAAAGTCTGTGCTGAAGCACTTCTATTTATACCCTTTCTAACTTGAGTTTTTAATTTTAATTTTTAACTTTGGTTTTTAAGCTTTGGTTTTTACACTTTGTATTTTTAACCTTCTAAGCACCAACCATATAGGGTTTTTTTAATATCATGAATTGATTTTAATCCCAATAATACATATTAATAAATTTTGTAAAAATATGTAAATTTGTAAATGTATATGTAAATTGATTTGTAAAAAGTCCCCTCAAAAATTAATTTTAACCATCCCAATTGATTAAAAAACCTAAATTCATAACACCATAAATTATTAAAGGGACATTACACCCCTTTTTTTTCAAAATTTTTAATTAATTAATTTTTGTAATACTATTAGAGTTTTAATTCCTAAAAAAAGAGGGGGGGGGGGTGTTAAGGTTAGGTTTAAGGGAGAGGGAGGGATTAAAATGAAGAACAAGAAGGGTTGGAAAAGGGGAGGAATTAAAATAGAGATAGGAGGGGTTAGGGTGAAAGATTTTTAGTGCGCGTCGTCCCCGCGAGGGGACGGCGCGCACACTCCATCCAGCCTCCCCATGCGGATCAGCCCCAGCCACCCCAACAACCACCACCAAATGCGGACACCCATAATTTATTAAAGGTAAGTAGGAGTCAACACAGTGTGCATTATGATATGTCACATTTCACTCCATTTTTCCTTTTTTCCTTTTCACAGGTGCAGGAAGCAGATGGATTACAGGTAAGTACTTATAGTAAACATTCTAAACATATCTTCTTTTCTTTTTTTCATTTTTTCACAGGTGAAATAGGCGATGCACCAAGGTGAGTATACAGCACCCGGATCCGAGGCCCTCCACTGAACTAGTCCCTGTATTAGGGTTATGAATCTTGTTAATTAATTTTATTAATTTGTTTTAGGGTTAATAGGATTTTGGTTAGGGTTAAGGCTACATCCTGAGGGTTGAGGTCAGGGTGATCGCCTTGGTTAGGTTTAGAGTCTGGTAAGTGGTCAGGGTTAGGATGAAAGATTTTTAGTGCACACGTGCACACTCCATCCAGCCTCCCCATGCGGATCAGCCCCAGCAACTCCAACCACCATCACCAAATGCGGACACAGATGTTTGTTAAAGGTAAGTATAACTAAACACAGTATATGCTATGTCATATGGCATTTCACTTCATTGTCCTTTTCTCTCTCCACAGGTGCAGGAAGCGGATATATAAATAGGTGAGTATAGTAATAATAGAGGTTCTAATTCTGTCTTTTCTTTTTACAGGTAGATCAGCGATGGATCAGGGTAAGTATTATTATATCACATTGTTTTAATCTTTTCGATCTTTTTTCACAGGTACCAGAAGTCCCGAGGAGGGAAGGTAAATACATACAACAAAAATACATTCAAACGACAGAACTTTTCTCAACCCCCTTTCTCTTTTTTTCAAACAGGTATGAGAAAACATATTAAACAGGAGGTGAGTAAGAAGTGCAAACCATTAAAATGTCACAATCATCATAACAGCAGCAGCACCATCGGAACCAAGACCCCTGACTAAAACCATCCCTATATTAGGGTTATGAATATTAATTATTAATTATTATTAATATCAATTAGGGTTAAAGGGAGTATTAAATTAGGGTTAGGGCCATATTCTGAGGGTTGGGGTCAGGATAACTACCTTGGTTAGGGTTAAGGTGGGTTAGGATGAAAGATTTTTAGTGCGCGTCGTCCCCGCGAGGGGACGGCGCGCACACGTGCACACTCCATCCAGCCTCCCCATGCGGATCAGCCCCAGCAACTCCAACAACCATCACCCAATGCGGACACCGATGTTTAGTGAGGTGAGCATAAATAAATACAATGTATACTGTATCATGTGGCATTACACTTCACTGTCTCTTTCTCTCTCCACAGATGCAGGAAGCGGATAAATTGATAGGTAAGTATAGTAATAATAAAATTTCTAATTCTGTCTTTTCTTCTTACAGGTAAAGCAGCGATGGATTAGGGTAAGTATTACAATATCATATTGTTTTAATCCTTTTAGTCTTTTTCCACAGGTACCCGAGGTCCCGAGGAGCAAAGGTAAGTGAACATAATAATAACAACACCATCAAACATTGGAATCTTTCTCAACCCCCTTTCCTCTTCCCTTTTTCAAACAGGTAGGAAAAAACACCTTAAACAGGAGGTGAGTAGAAGGTGAAAAACATTAAAATATCACAATAATCATAACAGCAGCGCCATCGGATCCAAAGCCCCTGACTAAAACCATCCCTGTGTTAGGGTTATAACTCTGGATTATAAATTAAAATTAGGGTTAGAAAAAATATTAAATTAGGGTTAGGGCCATACTCTGAGGGTTGGGGTCAGGATAACTGCCTTGGTTAGGGTTAAGGTCAAAGGTGAGTGGTTGGGGTTAGGGCTCAACTCCGAATGGTTAAGGTCAGGGTAAGGGGCTGGGTCAGGGTTAAAATGAGGTTAAATTCAGGTTGGGGTTAGGACAGAATGAGAGGTTGGGATTAGGCAAGAAAAACAAATGCAAAGCCCCCTGTCTGGGACGGTTAGGTTTAGGGCTGGATCCGAGTGCTCTGCAACATAAAATAATTAAAAACAAGAATACAGTGCTCATTAGGGTCTCTAAGAGATATGTACAGCCCAGAAATATAGAATGTTGGAGGCCGTGGAGCGGGTCCAGTGGACTCCATCAGCCTCCACCTCAAAGTCCTCCAAAGGCAACAAAGGAATGTAATTATAAGTTTTCTTAATGAAGGCATTAAGTACCTGGAGGTTCTGCTGCTCCTTGAGGGGCATGCAGGGGGCACAGTTGATTAAAGGTACCCAAATAGTGGCATCAGGAAACCTGGATTTTGCCACTGTCATGGTTCTGCGCAGATGTCTGATGGAGACGCTCCGTGGCTTCTGGGCTCTGCTATTGAGTCCAAAGGATAGAACCACAGTCTCCGCCTCCACCATGCTGATGGCCCTGAAGATGATGGACTCAGCGTGCAGGAACGTGGCTCCCGGGTAGCTGTCCACCTGCAGGTCCCGATACTGGAAAGGAGGAAATCTGCCCACATTAGAGTCCCCCATAATTACATACTTCTTGCGCACATGCAGGGACCAGTCTTTGAGTTTCTGGGTTGAGTGCCCATGTTTAGTAGGTCTGCATGTGGGTGTGGATGGTGGCTTTTGTGATGAGGATGGTGGGGGGGAGGGGGCGGCCCAGGAGGAACGCACCTCCGTGGGTGTGGAGATCTCCTGAGGGGGCTCAGGACCGCTCTCTCTCTGGGGTGGCAGAGAAGGTGGAGTAGACAGAGTTACCTTCTTAGCCTTGCGAGGGACCAAAGGTGTCCTCCTGGGCAGGGGAAAGGCCGGGCTGGTGCTGGTCGTAGGTGTGGAGAAGGCTGGCTCCTCATCCAGGAGTTGAATGAGGTTGATGCTGTCCCGGCCCACACCCGGATTACGTGCGGGAGGAGGAGGAGGAAGAGAAGGGAGAAGAGCTGCTGCTGCTGCTGCTGCTGAAGAAGAGGAGGTGGTGGCAGCTGTGATCCTCTCGTTCTCCGCGTCACCACTGATGCTGGTTCTCCGCTGCCTCTGCGGTTTGGGATGGAAGAGGGGGTGGATGGGGAGGGAGGGAGGAGGAGAAGAAGGAGAAGAAAAGGGAGGAGGAGAAGCAGGGGGAGAGATGAGAGGAGGGAGAGGAGAGGAAGAAAAAAATGGAGAGGGAGAGGGAAGGGGGGGTGGGGGGGAGGAGGAGGGGGAGAAGAAGGGAGGGGGAGGAGGGGGAGAAAGACGCTCCTCTGCAGCGTCTTGAAGAAAGGGAGACCAGTCTCCTCCTCTCCGATCTGTCATGGTCTCCACCGAAGCGACTGGGACTCGAGGGATGGCGTCTGTCATCACCCCGACTGAAGCTGTCGTCACTCGAGGAGGAGCAGGAAGAGGAGCTGGATCAGCAGAGGAAGGTGGGTTATGTGGTGCTGGTGCGGCTGGCTTCGCACGCGGCTGCGCCTGTGTGTGCGTGGTAGGCGTGCGCGTCGTCATGGCTGGAGGCGCAGGAGGCACCGCTGGAGACGCAGCTGGCTGGGCAGGAGGAGGGGGAGCCTGGGGTTGAGAAGGCGTGGATGAAGGGGCTTGGGATGGCAGGTTCGCTGCGAGATGGGCTTCAACCTGCTGCAAGGTTTCCGCCTTCAGCCTCCGACCGAGATTTCTCCTGGCCCAGGTCTTGGCGATTTCAAACGGACCGCGCCAGTCAGCATCAGCGAAGGCTGCCAAAGCCTGCACCTCCTTGTCCACATTGTCCTCATAGTGGTCGCGCAGGATGAGGAGTGCAGAAAACTCCCAGTTTTTGGCGTTCCCCTCTAGCTGCATCCGCGTGTTGTCGTTCGGGGACGCCGGTTTAATAAAGTTCGCCAAGTCCGCTGTTGTCTTTTTAATGATGGGGGGTGGCTCATCCCCCGACACATTAATAAAGTGGTGTACAGACTTGATTAGCCTGTGCAGAATACGCACCTTAGCCGTGAAGTCTGGGTCCTGGCTCAGGACTTTGTTCGGAGCCGGTGCTCTCTGTGCGTTAACGGCTCTGCGGGGGGGCTGCTGCCAGTAGCGTTGCGGCCGATAATTGTCTCTGCCGTCGGGGCGGCTGTAGTGCGGGCGCTGGTTAAGGTGCTGGAGGTCGGGCCTCCGCTGGTAGCCCGAATCATGCCAGTCGCTGCCCGTCTGGAAGCGTGGTGCCGTAAAATAATTGTTCGGTGGACGGCGAAACGCGGGTCCCCTGCGTCTCTCGCCGTACTCAAAATCATCTCGACGAGGCCGTGGATAGCCTCTGGTGACCGAGGCGTAGGTCGGTCTTACCGGGGGAAGCTGTCCATCTCGACGGGAGTCGGTGTGGTTTCGTCCCGGCCGGCGGTCGGGCTGCCACCGCTGCTGGTCTCGACGCTGGAGGCGGCCTCTACGATAACGGACCGTTGTCCAGTCGTCCTCGAAGTCGGAAAGCTCCATGGAGAGTGTGTGCGAAAAGGCTGAAGTGCCGTAATTCACGGTTAAAAGCTGGAACTCGAGTGAAAATAGAACGAAAAACTTCTTCAGTTAACACTCGGTTTTTATTAAAAAAATCAAAATAACAAGCAAAGTAGCAACGTTTCGGTCACAATTAGACCTTCATCAGGCAAGCTTGTAAAAAAACAAACGAAAAATGCGAGTGTTAGCGCTCTCTAAGACCTGCGTGCGTTCTCGGCAAGTGCCGGCTAGAGAATGAATGAAGGTTTGGTTTAAATTTTAAATATTGCCGCTGTGATTAGCGTCACAATGACGTGCCGGAAACAGCAGGGGAAGACGAGCGCCAACCTCTGGTGCACTTGGGGATTACAATAATAATGTGTTTAAATCACAATATCACAAAATGGCGGACAAGCCGCAACTCACATACACACTCTATAATGATATCAACAGGTAAGTAAAACGTCCGTTGGAACAATCAAACTCCAATAAATCCAAACAATTGTGTTCCATAGTGTCCATGAAACTGGTGTTCAGGTAGGTTGGTACAGGTACAAAATGCACCGGTGAAGAATAAAACAGATATTACTAATCAGACATTGAAATAAAGGTAAGTATCTGATCAAAATACAGAAAAGTAATATACATGACAATTGGAATCTTCCTGATCATGTGTCCGAAATCCAACAATGGGAACAAAGATGGGAATAAGCAACTATATACAGATCCTCCCAGATCTTTTAGGGTTTTTCATTGAACAGAAAATCACTACACATCATCATGTGTGAACAGCAAGAAAACCATCAAAATGTATAATTACATAGTGAAACAAGACACTATTCAAAGGGGTTTGTATAAGTGAAATTATTTCCCATCCAATAAAGGCCGATATGTACATGAATGTTTTTTTCGGGCCAGTGATGTTAAAACATGTTTTTTCATATGCGTCTCAGCAGGCAACGGCAGGAGGAGAAGCGCAGCAGGGGGGCCAGACCCTCAGGGAGAACTGGAGGCACCGGCTGGTTAGGATGAAAGATTTTTAGTGCGCGTCGTCCCCGCGAGGGGACGGCGCGCACACGTGCACACTCCATCCAGCCTCCCCATGCGGATCAGCCCCAGCAACTCCAACAACCATCACCCAATGCGGACACCGATGTTTAGTGAGGTGAGCATAAATAAATACAATGTATACTGTATCATGTGGCATTACACTTCACTGTCTCTTTCTCTCTCCACAGATGCAGGAAGCGGATAAATTGATAGGTAAGTATAGTAATAATAAAATTTCTAATTCTGTCTTTTCTTCTTACAGGTAAAGCAGCGATGGATTAGGGTAAGTATTACAATATCATATTGTTTTAATCCTTTTAGTCTTTTTCCACAGGTACCCGAGGTCCCGAGGAGCAAAGGTAAGTGAACATAATAATAACAACACCATCAAACATTGGAATCTTTCTCAACCCCCTTTCCTCTTCCCTTTTTCAAACAGGTAGGAAAAAACACCTTAAACAGGAGGTGAGTAGAAGGTGAA